>NC_056695.1:26091068-26171068 GCF_018350215.1 Panthera leo
TGATAAAGTGATCCATCAGTGTGTTAGAAAATTTGCTATTTAAAATGAATAAAGAAAAAAAAATACAAGCCTGGTAGTTAAGCTTTTACTTTTCACTTGATTGTGTTGGCATTGTGTATACATCATTTGGGTAGAAGAATTTTTTTTGACCTGTTAATTTTTTATCACTATGCAGGATGTGCCTTAACCATCAGCTTTTCCCTTGGCATCAACTGTAATCTGATTTCCAGTGATATTTAAACGTGTGACTATAAAATATTTCTACTGGCATTTCCTTACTAGTTAGCAGCTGTTACAACAGCGTCCAAACATCCATTAAGTAAAGAGAGATTTGTTTGGTAATATAGATTAATAGGGAAGTGATCACAAGGCTAGGAGTAAAACTTTTAGGTGAATACAAGTGCGTTGGTTCCTAATTGGAAATTGTATAAACAGACAGATTTTCAATAAGAATGTTAACCTTCAGATGAATTCCATAAAGTATATGGAGTGTAGCTTAACATGTTTAATTTCAGACATCACCAACAGTAATCAGATAGGGATTTCAGAAAACAATTTATTCCATTTCAATGGAATTTCCATTTTGCTAGCTGTAATCTCAAATATGTAAATGGTAGCCAAAGCTGGATATGATGCTTCAGTTAAGAATTTTTTTTTTTTTGCCCGTTGTTTCTTCTAGCATCTTCTTGCCAAATCTTCTGGAGCGCTTGTAATTTCCTCTGTACAGAGCCCAACAGGCTCATCAGCAGCAGAAGGTAAACATAATAGATGTGAGGAATTTCTGGAGATTTATGAGGTTTAGTTTTTTTGAAATGCACACTCTGTCTGGCTATGCTGGTGCACGGCCACATGTGGACTCTATGAATTGAAAATGTTATAAATGGGGCATCACTTACCCCTTGTGAAGAATAAGGTTTAGGAGCAAAAGATGTTTTCTGTGAGAGTATTTAAAGATTATTGGCTTCTGAATTATAGCAATGCAATGGAGATGAAAAGAAATAATGAATACTTCAAACCTTAAATTTTTAATCTTGAAATTTTATATGGATTCATTTTCCCTTGGTTTAAATATATTAAATTTTATCTTTCTCTACCTTCTTAAACTTTTCTGCTTCTCATTTATAAGACTGAAAAAAAAAATCTGGGTATCTGTACAGAACATCCCAACAATATCAGACAACTTCTGATGAAGACTATTGACATTGCAGACATTTGGCATGATATACTGCCAAAACGGAAATTAAAAAGTACAAGCCATTATCCTAAAGACCATCTGTTTATGAAAATAGTTAATTTCACATCACTTTGTTGAGCACAAAAATGATCCCTGGTGAAGGACAGAATATGCCTCTCTCATAATCACGATAGCTTCATTGCTTGTTAAAATGATCCTCTAACTTTTTCAGAGACTTTATTGATATTAATTAATCAGCTTCAACGCTACAAACATCTCAAGATCTCAAGAGTGCAGGTGATCTTCTGTGTCAGGCATTTTTCTACCTCTTTTCTTTTACTTATCTCTTGCTGGAAGAGTCTAGCGCAGCATTAGAAGTATGCAGAAAGGCCTCTCGTTCCTGCCTTTGTTTACCAGTAGGGTTGCCTGGTGGAAGGGCTGTATGAAGTCATGTATGTGATTTTTGTCACGGCCTCACAGAGTGGCATCGTTTTCAAGGAGTTACATAAACGATAGCATGGATCTTATGGAGATGATTGTGACTATGAACATCACTTTAACCTGAATCACCTTCCACAAAAGGGTTGGAAAGGGGAAAAGGTAGTCTTTTACCACAGGCATGTTTTAATAAAAGCTCACCTGCCTTTGGAGATGAGCAGCATGTGAGGTGTTGTTGCACAATGCATTTAAAATCAGAAGTGTTTTGCTTGGTCCCCTCATGATTTTGTTTCTTGTGAATGATGGTGCTTCCTACTTTAGCTTAATTGCTAAAAATTGAAATGCCTACCATTTGAATATAAGCTTTAGAAGAATAACGGATCCTCATGCTGTTTTCTTTCTTTCCTTCTCTTTCTCTCTCTCTCTCTCTCTCTCTCTCTCTCTCTCTCTCTTTCTTTCTTTTCATATTGATTTCATTATATCTCTCCCCATTCACTGTGAGGCTATACTAAGACTGGGGAAAGGTAAATGTTTTATTTTGCTGCATTCTTGTGTAATGTATATAAAATATGTGTGCACCTTAAAAGCATTATGGTATCTTTGAGAATAATAGTAAGGTAACATACTTCAAAAAAGAGTGTAAAATAGCCCTCATTGGAAAATAACATTTAATTATTAATGAAACCAAGATATTGCCTTGAAACGAAGATGGGCTTTTGTTTAGTTTTGTGATATTTTAAACAAAGTCAATAATGACTTTTTTTTCTTTAGCCCGGTTCACGTAGTGCTTGCTACCCTCTACATGCTAAATACAAATAAATATGTTAAAGATCTTAAACAAATTAAGCTATTTGCCATTTCCCATTTTTGTAAGCTTTATGTGTGTTTCTCATCTGTGGTTATTTTGGAGGCAGTGTTACTGCCTAGCAATTTCCTCTTGTCTGTGAAAATAATTTATAGAAGGTGAAGTAATACAATGGTGTTAATCCAGCTTTTTAAAATAATCAGTCTCCTATGCATACAATATTGATGTTATTGTCTATGCAGGAGTTTCTTTTTCTAGAACCATTCTTTATCTACCGAATTTCTTTTTTGACAAATGATATTGGATTACCAAGTCACAGCTGTGTATGCCAGTTGATGTATTGCTGTAGGATTGATAATTCATAAAAGCCCAGCACCATTTGGGGTTAATTTTCTTTTTTTTAGATATGAGAAAATAAGGCTGCCTGCTAGATTTTTTCTTCATTTCTGTTATCTAAGTTTTACCAGGTTTAGACTAGTTATTGACTCAGTAAATGTAAAAAAAAATGTTGATATGCTGTCAATATTAATGTAGATGTCAGACCAACACTGGTCCCTAATGTATGTAAGAGCAAGTATTTTTTACCTTGATACAGAAAGGCAGTCATGTGTGAGATTTAATATACATCCTAATCTGTCTTGTCATTGCTCTAGCCATGGGTGATGTGCTAATGTGTGGTCCGCCATTTTCTTTTTCTCTTCACACAATGGAATAGATACCCATGAATGACAGTCAAGCTCCACTCTGTAATTATTTTGAGGACAGTTAGAAACTCTGCAGGGTTACCTTTAGACTTAAAGTCTTTGACTTATTTAAATATCCAAGCAACATATAATTAACAAAGACAAGCATCTTTTGAAGGTCCATTCTTAACCCTACTGAGAATTATTCTTCCAAAAATAAAAAGCCTTTCTTAAGACATTTTTGCTATGTTTAAATACAATAAAATACTGAATTGGCTTGAGTTTATACTTTACCCCAAGACTATCGGTATCTTAACAGAATATGCCAATAGTTTTCTAATTAGGTTATCTTTTATTTTTTTTACTTAATCAGAGTTGCTGTTTATTAAAATGACAGAATTCAACAAAATCAGGTATGAAATACATAGCTTACAGTTAATATCAATTAGATCTCTTTATTTCTAATAAATACAAACACTGAAATATAGTACTACTTTTTTATTCTAGGAAATATTTTATGAAATTTTAATATCCTAAAAAAGGAGTCCAAACAAACATACATTTTTAATCATCAGGATCAGAAATAACTTTATTTACATAAAGTTATAATATAAGCTCTTTTTCTCCAGAGTAATATTCTACAATGAAGAAAATTATGTTTATGAGACTGTACCATAATGAGTCAAATTTATTTTATTTATGTGGGCATCGACAAAATTGAAAAGCTGTATATTAATGAAAATAGCTTTATGATATTCTAGATATTCTGAACAAACTCTTTAAATGCCTATGGACGCTAAAGTTAGCCCCACGTATCTTCACTCTATAACGGAAATTAAAAACATTGGTGAAAATTTGGCCATAGATATTTGCCAACAAATATTACCTCAGAAATAATCTCATTGAGAAAGGGAAAAAAATTCCCCCATTTTTAGCATAAATGTTATAAATTTGCCTTCCTACTTAAGTTTCCTACAAGTGCCTCTTCTTTTCTGAGAGTAGTAATATAAAGGCTAAATTGTTACCTTATGTTTTCATTGGATAGGTTTGTGACCACTGACAGTTATAATTTACAAAAATTACAATGATTATGGACATTAACATACTTGACGGAGGCTATTATTTTTATTTGAAATACAAAGACTTTCAGTGGATACTGGACATTAAGACCTTGCCTAGAGAAGCCAAGTGAGGTGGAGGACTGAGGCAATTGTTCAAAGAGTTTAGACTAAGGTGACATGTTTTTCTCAATGATAGTTCAGAAGCAAGTGGCTGTTTAGCTTGAATGTTCTCTTATTTCTTTGGATATGTCCATCGTTGCTAAACTAGTTATCTGTTGCCAGCATATCAATTCAGACTTGACTCTACGTCTGAATTCGTTTACTGAGAATAATAGCAAAAAGGAAATTTTTTTTTTGCCTTTGATTTCCTCAACTCTTTTAATTGTTTAGCAACACTAGGTTACAGGTACTGTTATTAGTACTGTATATAAACCAGGAAACTGAGGCTTGGAAAAGTCAAGTCTATTGATAATTTTGCGCAGCCCTATTCTCCCAGTAGAATGACTGGGGTTGGAAACACATTCCAGCTTCAGAATCCATGCTGTGAACTGTACCTTGAAAAATAATACTTCATGGGGAAACACAGACACTTTGAGACAGAACTTAAAAAAATAGAAGCTCGTTCCACGATAATCCCCCACTATTTGCAATCAATAACCAAATTCTGTTTGTTATTCTCTTCTTCCTTTTCCTCCACCAACTATCATTCTCATCTGAGTAAACTACTAGCCACATTTGGGAGAGTTTCATATAGATACCTGATGTGAAGTCAGACACTGGGGTCTATGAATTTTACTTTCTGAGCATTTTGGATAAAGAGATAATGTGAGTTTATAAGATGTAATTTGGTGGGATTTTATTGAGGATATCAGCTTTGATAAGACACAGACAACTCTAGGTAATGTGATACAGTACATAGGAGACACATTAATTGTATCAAATTTTGAACATATTGATACTTTAATAGAGATATCTTTTAGAACCCATAGTGTATTCAAGGCTTTGTTCTAATATCTCCTGATAACTATGCCCTAAAAAATAAGAAATATAAAAAAAAATATTCTGTCATTCCCAAGCTGAGTTTTTATGCAATACATAGTAATCGTATTATTGTTACAAAAGTGAAAATCTGAGAGAAAAAAAATCTGAATAATTGAGTTCCTATAGGTGATACTTTGAGCAAGTATTGCTTACTTAAATTTGAAAATCAGAAACGCTGTGGCAAAACTATGTCATTGTTCACAACACTTTTGAGAGTGGGAGTTTCAGGGCTGTTCGTTCGCCATGATGAAGAAAAGTCAAAGCATGAGATTTATTGGCAGCAACCAGTCATAGCATGATTGCTGTCATTTTCAGGGAAGATAAATGACCAACATATTTATTTACTATAGGTGGATGGTCAAAACCTGTTAGCTCAGGGTTATATAATCTCTTTTCTGGTAAATAGCATGATCGTTATGTATAAATGCACACTGTATATCCCACGTTTTCACTGCTTTGTATTGTTTTTGATTCAGCAACAATTTCATGATTTCTTCTTGCTTTACTACTGGGTGAGGCCCCAACAAAAAATGTCTTTGTATTCAAGGAGTTTATAGTTTAAGGAGAAACTAAGTGTTATAAGGTGAGTAAAAACAGGGCTAAGAGAACCCAGACAAGGTAGCAGATACTTAAATCTAAAACAAGGTGGAAGACATACAGGATGAGAGAGGCTTGAAATATGGGTAGGATTTCAATGGGAGAAGAAGGAAGTGGTTGGGTAATGATACTCCAGATGAAATAAAACATCGTAAGCAAACGCTCCAAGCTTGAAAACCGCAGGGTATGTTGGAGAGGTCAGTGGCGTAGTTTGGCTGAGACAAAGGGTAAATGATGAAAAAGCAGGACTTGAAAATATGACTGAAGGAAGGAGCCAGGCTTAGAAAAAGGTCATTAATGATTACTACTAGTCATGAGGAGGCTATTGATGATAGCAGACGTTACTAAACCATCTGTATATCCAGTCTCTATTTTAACTAGTTCACACATATAAGCTCAGTTATCTCTCACAGTAACGATAAGCAAGTGGTACTGTTGTCTTTCCTAGTTTACAAATGAGAACAATGAAGGTACCTTCAGCTAAATAACTTGCCCAAATTTACACAAGTCATATCTGTCAGAGATCGTGGTGGTATAGCAGTTTAGAATCTTATTATTAAGGGAAAACGTTAGGCTAGATGGTAACATAATCTTCCCGAGCTGGGAAACCTTGTGTCTCCCTTGTTTTTTCCCAGTATGAACTGCGTGCTCACACTCTTCTCATATTGCTCACTTATGTTGTCCATATTTCCAGAAGCCCCTTTCTTCTTTCTTTAGCAACGCTCTGAATCTTTCAATAGCCTAGCATTCATTCCCTCTTTCCTCAAAACTGCAATCTCTATTGATGTATATCCCTCATCAGTGATCTTCTGCAGTACCTGCTGCTTCATACAACTTAGCACTCGATTACATATTGAATTTCGTTCATGATTATTAATTCATCTGTTCTCATCTTGCCTTTTGGCCCACAGTTTAGATTCCAATGTCTTTGAATGTATCTCCTGCTTCTAACATCCCTTCCATGGAGTCCAATGTATAGTAGGGGCTCTGGAGGTTTAACACTAGTGGTTTCTGGGTTAGTTCTGGTCAGGTAAACCCGGGACACTGAAATGCCGTTTTGGGGTAAAAGAAGACATGGCAGCTGACTAATTGAAAATTGATTTTCTCCAAAATCAGTGTAGCTCAAAGTCACTTATCAGATCTATATAATATCAAATTAAATAATCTCATTTTGTTACCAAGAGCCAAGTTTTGTTTCTTTGTATACAAAGGAAAAAAATGAAATATTCACGATGAGGCTCTGGGGTTTGAAGCATACTAAGTAAATTGTTTAACTTGATCCTTATTACTATGTTGCTCATTTTTTGGTAGAACTGATCAAGTTGATTATTTCAGCAATCTGTCAACATTAACCTGTCAACATTGATGAAATCAGACACTCGAATAAAATAATTCATGAAAATGTTTCCTTCACACCAGTGTGTTATTTTGTATTCTGGAAACTTGATGATCAAAGTATTTATCATTATGGGGATAGACAATGAAATCAGCTGGCTCAATATTAAGTGGCTCTCGTTATTGTGTCGCTGTTGGCTCACGTTAGACTAAACTGACACACGATTGTAAAAGTGTTCAGCAGAGCAATCAAACATTCTGGCCAAAATCCACTTTTGGATGAGAAGGAATTAATATCAGAGCGTGCACCACCAGACTGTTTTGACTATCTACAAGATGGTAAACAAGCATTTTGGCTAAATTCCGTCTTTTGATTATGACATAATAGAACAATTTGAAAGAAACATTTGTATAAAGTGCTCTAATGGGGAATCATACAGCAAAATTACCAAGGATAATGAGTGAGGCTTAGACTGTATCTGTGTTGTGCAAAACCAATATTTTGTCAGGAAATAAACATGTGCATATCATGGTAGGCAATTGTTTTTAGCTTCCTATATTAATAGAGATAACTAAATGACTGCAGAATCTCATTTTCACTTTGTGCTGTGAAGACAGTACATTTAGCATTTAACCAGTTTAAATTGATTTATACAGTCCAAGTAAGCATTTCAGGACCAATGTAGATCCATGGGTCAGAATCATCGAGTTTATTCATCTCCGTTAATCAAATTAGTTAGATAATTGCCAAATCTCCATTTCAATTTGTGGATTTGAGATCTGAATTATCTTGATTTGTTTGTGTAGGGTTTTAAAAGTTTAATTTCTGTGCTCTTCATGGAACTGAAAATAGTGTTAAATCATTTGAGAAATAATAGGCTGTTCCATTAATGTCTTTGCAGTCTGTCGTATAAATATGTAAATATATGTACATATGCATTTAGAAAAAGAAGTTTTCAGATTCTAATGCACAGCTGCATCCTCTGAGACATTACCGTTTACTATATAAAGAAGCACTCGGATTTCACTTAAGATGTATAATATTTGCTTGATTTTGTTTCAGATTTGATTTCTTGTGACATGACAACTTCTCAAAAATTTTCTTCCTCATTACTATATAATTTATGTCAAAATATATGAGTTGTTCTATTGACATTTATCTATTTTTGCATATTGGAAGGCTTTGAAAAGTTGTATATATTTGGATGTATTTTCATGAGTTATTATATATAATTAAATGGTTCAGAAAGTAAAATTTATAATAAGGTTGTCTAAGACTTTTTATAATAATAATTTATTGATTGCTACTATGTTGGACACTTTAAGTGTATTAGCTAATTTAACTTCATCATAGACAAATTAAGGAAAGGTTATTACTATCTTTGATTTCCATATTATGAAACAGAGGCACAGATATGAAATAATTAGACAAAGTCACACAGTTGGCGAGTGATGGAGTTAGGGTTTTTAGCCAGAATGACTTCTGCACTTTTAGTTGTTATCAACTGTCACTATAATGCGTTGTTAGTTTAAAATGATATTTTGATAGGTTAACAACCCAAAGTACTCAAATATTCAAAATTTTTAAAAAAAGGAAGTCTTAATTGGAAAAATTACATTTTTTCAAAAATTTTTATATAGGGAAACATTAGCTTGAGGTAAAAACTTCAGTACTAAGTTTGAAAACTAAAGCACTGACAATATTTAATTCTCTACTAAAGAATCAAGTTCGGTCTTCTGTGAAAGGAATTAATCTCAAGTTTGAAGTTTGGGGAACTTGTTTGACAAATATCATTAGTTATCTTTTTCTTGGCCAGTTTTGTTGGTGGGGGCGGAAATGCAAAGGGCACCCCATTTTAAATTCAGCAACATAATTCCCAGGTTGGAATAATTCAGTTACAGAAGCTTGCTACCTTGTAGGTTCCCAGGGGTAAAGTTTGCGTTTCCAAACAGCCTTCTGGGAGCAGGGGAGGATGGATTACTGAGGTCGGCCTTGGTTGAATAACAGCCACTCAACCAGAGAAGAATTTTTAAAGGGTCCAGGAGGCCTAAGCCTTGCAGTGTTCTTTTTTGGTTGACTCTTTCAGACTAGAATTTTTAAAGCAAAAATTTCCAGACAAGTTCTTTTACATGGTATTTTATTCCAATTTGCTAAAACAAGACAAGTCAGAAACAGATTGAAAACACGTTTGGTTAAATATAGCACAAAAGATTCCCCACCTTTTCTTTGAGCAAAAATAAGTCTTTTCCTTGCTATTCCTTGGAATATTTTTCAATCAACCACGTAATTGTCTGAATTTCAAGAGTTGTGACAATCTTACTTTATAAATTCTCCAGTCACTTTTTATACAGATCACCCTGGGCCGCTGAATCCATCCACACTGAGCACTTGCGCAACTTATGTGGTGGCCTGAAACATGAGGTGTTTCAAAGATAATGATTAGTCCAGTGTGCTTAAGTAAATTTGGAGAGAAAAATCTCTGTTATTCTCATGTTTTAAAGTAAAACGTTTGGTCTCTAATGCAGGAAACTATTTAGATAAATGGGAACATTTACATATGGCTTGATAACATACGTGTAAGTAAATTACCACCGCATTTTCTTTCTTTCTTCTTTCTTCCTTCCTCTCTCTCTTTCTTTCTTTAATTCTTTTTCATTTTAGAGAGACAGAGAGTGTGCATGAGCCGGGGGGAGGGGCAGAGGGAAAGAGAGATTCTTAAGACAGGCTCCACACTTAGCATAAATCCCACCTTGAGGCTTGATCCCAAGTCCCCGGGATCATGACCTGAGCAGAAATCAAGAGTCAGAGGCTCAACCTACTGAACCACCCAGGAGCGCCACCCCCCCCCCCACCACATTTTTGTAACAACTTTGAGGATATATTTTTATGTCTATAGATACTTCTACTGTATTTCAATATTAGGATATTTCCTCTTTTGATATAAAGTACTAAACTTATTTAAAGAAGACAGGATGGTAGGGTAAAGAAGAAAAATCACTTCACTATATTAGTATGTAGGAAACCTGATTTTAACCTGTCTTAATATTAACTGGGGAAAATCATCTAAAACCTCAGAGATCTATTCATCTGAATTGTCTCTAACTTCTATGATTTTAAGGTCTACCCTTTAACCGTATAATTATTAAAACCTTTAACCCTGCAGATATTTTCAAATTTAAATTGTATTTTTTTCAAGAGATTTTGGTATTTGGTTAAGAAGGTAGTTCGGGGAGCCTGGGTAGCTCAGTCGGTTAAGCGGCCGACTTCGGCTCAGGTCATGATCTTCCGGTCGGTGAGTTCGAGCCCCGCGTCGGGCTCTGTGCTGACAGCTCAGAGCCTAGAGCCTGTTTCAGATTCTGTGTCTCCCTCTCTCTGACCCTCCCCTGTTCATGCTCTGTCTCTCCCTGTCTCAAAAATAAATAAAATGTTAAAAAAAATTAAAAAAAAGAAGGTAGTGACCTCAAATATTCATTTGTCCTGGAAGAAGTTTTTAGAATTGACTACAAATACTTCCAAAACTAAATGCTGTATGGCCAGAGCTCTGGTCCAACCTCTGCCATTCCATCAAAAACAGTGGTTCTATAATGTAACAGCCACAAGAAATCCTGAGATAAATACAATGTCAGTTCACGGTGTGCAGGTGTATCACTAAGGGGAGGGAGGATAAGAAGAAAGCAAGGGGTGAGTGGATTAATGCCAATGGACTTTACGGTTCTGAAGTAATTAGTAAGCTGTGCAGGTGTCTATTAAAAGTAACTGACAATAAATCTTGGTTTCTCTTTTGAATATTGCTTTGGTTTCGCAAGTGCCTCCAGGGGCAAAAGAAAATGACTCCGAGATTAATTACCACAACAGCTTATTCCCAATAAGAAATTTAACAATGTTCTTTTTATGTGAGTTTATTATTTGTGTTATCATTAATACAATCACTAATAAAGATTATGGTTTAATCATTCTGAAAGACTATTGGACAAGGGGATACATTTCTTGCTGTAAAGAAGGTCCAGCATAGAGAGATCCTTAAGTAAACGGTTCTTTGATTTGTCACAAGTTATTTGTCCCCGAGCAGGCCTGATGCAAATTTGTTCTTCACAAGATTTTAGGAGTGCTAAAGTTGTACCAAGGAGTCCAGGTCTCTATCGTCTGCTTTTTCCCTAAGTGGAGTAACTAATTGCAGGTAAACTTAGCCACAAAGTGACATTTCTCTTAGCTTCTCCATCTGCTCTTTTTTGACACCCCTGCCATTAACTGTCATTTTCCTTTAAATATACGGTGAATCTGAAAGGCCAGCTCTACATCACATCATTTCAGATTAGGGGCAGTCCCTTTGAGTTGAGTACCGTTTAGGTGTCAGAAAGGAGTCCCTGACCTCTCTGGTAGCACATTGCCACGGGGCCTTAATTAGCACTGACTCCAGCCATTACTGAAGAGAACACAGAAGAGAACACATCATTTTTCTACTTAGGAAGTTAGTGTCTGACCTAATAACTTGTCCAGACTCACAGGACACTGTAAGCACACAATAACAATGGGCATTATTCCTCTGCCTCTGCCTCATGTGAAGCATAGAATGGAGCCAAGAATGAGAAGGAATTATGGTGACCTCCCAAGGACCATTTTAGTTTCTTCTGCCTTTTATTAGGGGTGAAGTAGTGCTTGCCTTAAAAAAAAATGTGGCAGGCATGGAGATTTTCTCAAATTTATGTACCTAAGATTATTTTAAAGGACCCAGTGTGTGTCTGTATGTTTGTGCATGTGGTGATTTATCAAATAATTTTGAAGAGAGTTTTCCTACTACAAGAACAGTTTTTAAAAGTGAAATAAAGTATTTTGATATTAAAAATCCCTACTTGGTTCCAAATTGTAAACGGAGTCAAGTCTTCACGGCAAATGCATCTCTTTAAAAAAAAAAACAGACTCGTTTTAGGAAACCTACATAGCTTTGCTTTTGGCCTTCTATAATTATAATAGATGGACTTTTAGGATCATGGTGGCTACTATAAAAATGATTTCACTTTACCCACCTTTTCAGGGATCAGAAGCCCTAAAGCACAGTTTAGTTTAGTATATTCGCCATTTTCTTCTTTTGGTAGACTCATTTAAGAGTCCCCATGTAAAAACACTGTTAAAAAGAGGTTGGCCTGCAGTTTCATTTTGTTCCTTTTCCATTCTTTTCTTTAAAAAAAAAAACAATAATCTTAATAATATTAACAGCATCACTATTGAAGAATCAGCCGCATAGTTGAATAAACAAAAATAAAAAGGAGAGAAATAGGAGTCATACTCATGAGTATATAAGACTATTTTGATTAGGAATGCTCTTTAAAAATCACTGTTGAAGTATATGCAATCCACTTAAAATCGATCCTCTTGAATAGGAAAAGCTGACCTGGTGCCCACTAGAGCCTTCTTTTCTGAGTCCTAAACACAACCAGCATTTTAAGTATTCTAGGGTTTTTATTTTAACATAACTCTTTCCTCTATTATAGTGATGTCTCTGTCACTTCTACTGCAAACACAACATTTCAAAGGTTGAAGTCTCAGCTACAGGTAGTTACACGGAACTGGATTCGATATGGAAAGACCCAATTTTAAGCATTTCTTTCATTAATTTTAATAATAAATTTTTTGAGTTGGAAATACGTTTGTGCTGTTGTAACTGGGAGGTTAGAATGTCCTGCAGTGATAAAAGATAAATACATGTATTTTCACATTTTTCGGCTGAAAATATACCAAGCATTTTTTGTTGAGGTTACTGTGTAGGCAGGATTCAGAATCAGGTTCTATTCTCAGAAGAGCTTCTCATACCTTTTACATATAAGAAGAGATTCTTACAGACAGAATCCAAGAAAATGTGCTCTGACAAGTTCTCCTTCATATATAGCCACAGACTTCTGCTGCATGGCAGTGTATCTCCGTGTTGTTAAATTCAAAAACTTGGCCCATAGAACACATGAACAGCCATGAGATTAATACAATAAGTTCCTCCATATACTCAGGATGGTAAAAGCAAATTGGAAAAACATTTTACACAGGAGACCATGATTGTTCTCTCTCATTAATCTTCATACTCCCCATCTTATTTATTTATTTTTTTTTGGAACCATAGTTTTAGTGTAACTTAAGTATAAAACTGTGCACTCAGAAATAAATGTAGATTTGTAGTTCTACTTAAAAATAGTGTCTTATAAGTATATTTTATGCGATTATGTAACTAGCAAAAGAAGAAATCCTACCAAACTTCTTCAAGTCTTATTAAAGTAGAAAGATGGAGAAAGCTGCCAGCCTGTCCATCTTCCCTTTTAGTGGACAAATCAAGCCTGTCCGCAGTTGAAGCCCATCTCAGTAGACATTTCCATGATCCTGTGGTCTCTGGCCCAGCTGTCAGCCTGCTAGGAGAGATTCAAGTACAAATTAGCCTCTTCTTCCCCTACCAATCATATAAACTGTCTCTTCAAGTCTGAGAGAAAATGGAAGACGAGACGCAACCCAGCCATTAAGTTCATCATCCACTGTAATTACACCTGATAATAGAAGAACAAATTATCAAATAAGAATCAGTGAAAGTCTGAGCTTAGAAGATAAACTCTTTCTTTCATTTAATAATGTGGAGAAAAGTAAAATAGCTTCCACAGAAAAGAAGAAATGTTAACCTTAGGTCTTCTTGATCTTCACAATAAAAGTAATTCAGATATTTAAATAAGTCCCGATCACTGCCCTCCAAGTCCTCCAGATTGTTTAACCTTTGCTTATTATTTTGTTAGTTTTAAAGGCTAGTGTTTAATTTTCATGGAATACACACCATGCGCTATAAAACTGACAGTTTCATTACAAGTATTGAAACCTTTGAAAAGCAGAGAGATTCAAAGGATTGGGTGGTGGAACACAAAGGGTCCTGGAGGGTTTTCTGTGGGGGTTTGAAGCAGGACATAAATGCAAATGCACGTAGAGGATATCGGGGAAGGAATGGGGAGCCTAAATATTAATAGTAAGGGTACGGTAGGCAAGCACATCAACTGACTTGTGTAGAAAACTTGTATCGGGAAATAATGAAAATTCTTTTGAAAAAGTCAGAGATTTTATGGAAACTACATCCCATTAGTTTAGGTGAGACACAGCTGAATATTACATATGTATTATATTTACAGAAATTACAGCATTTTAAAACAGAAGACATATGGGCGTCTGGATGGCTCAGTTGGTTGAGTGTCCGACTTTGGCTCAGGTCCTGATCTTGCGGTTCTTGAGTTCGAGCCCCACATCAGGCTTGCTGCTGTCAGCCCAGAGCCTGCTTCAGATCGTCTGTCCCTCTCTCTCTCTGCCCCTCCCCTGCTTACACTCTCTCTCTCTCTCAAAGGTAAATTTTGAAAAGATTAAAAAAAAAAACCAGAAGGCATAACTGATCTCTATACAAGTATGTGTATGTACACACACACACATATATATACACATATATGCTAATATTTAACATGAATTGGAATTTTTCTCTACAGTATAACTTAAAGGAAGTTCATTTTCTAGAAAAGTCTCTTGTATAGCAATAAAATCTGCCTTTTTGATCCTTTATTATAGACCTATTGTCTGATAGGGATCAAGACCTATCTTTGGGGCTCTCAAATATATGCCAGGATTTGTCTTGTATTCTTAATTCCCATGACCCCCATGCTTTCAGCTGGGCTTTGGGGTGGTGAAGATCAACGACAGCATGGTTAAACAAATATACCATAATACTTCAGTGGTTGAGCACTGCCTGGAAGAACCAGAACCAACTGTAATTGTCTAACCACACTACCCTGGAGAGTTGAAAACCCAGAATCCTGGGTAGGTCTGAAAACTTCAAGGGTCCAATTTCTTATTTGTAACTTTTCAAAAAGAGTTATGGCCACTCCTACTGATAATGTTTCCGTAACTAGGGAGAAAAAGGGCAGACTGTTTAACCACACTGTAAAGCATTTATAAATATAGAGAGGTTCCCCGCCCCCCTCATTTTCTGATTTCTCTTCCTACTCACCTTTTTCTTATGACTCCCCACACCGGCTCATTGAATGATTTCTAATAAAAACTAATACTTTCCAGGTCTAGGCAATGTGTGGCTGTGCCTTGATAACCTTGGGGAAAAAGATGGAGTCTCCCCTGCTTTAAGGTGACCCTATGTGGGACTGTTTCACGAGGCAGAAACTAGAAACCACTAGGACCACAACATCTCTACCTTTTAGGCAGGCACTAAGAGATCAGCCAGGCCCATTAGTTTTGTCATTGATTCCGTCCATTTGTGTGTCTTCTGAACGTGATTTGTCCTAGAAGTAGTAGTTATGATTTCACACAATTTGCTCATGTCTGAAAATTAAAACCTTGCTACTCTGTTTGGCCTCATGCATGAATTTGGAAATGACTTTTTCCAGAGACAGTCTTATGATTTCTTTAGGACATTATTGATCTCTCTGATAAATGGGCATTTTTAGAAAACCACTAAAATGAGAATCCATTTCTATAACCGTAAGATCATGACATAAACAATCCAGAATCTGGAAATGCAGAATAAACGTAAAGCTCCTGTTTGACCCTTGGGTCTTAGTACTGGGTTTTCAACAACGTTATGGGGAAAAGATGTCAGATGAGCCACTCTCATTGTGTGTGTCGTAATCTTCATGTTTGTTTTTGCCGACAAGTAGCGTAGTTTCTCAAAACTGCAGATTAGTTTTAAGAAACACCTAGTTTTAAACAATATTTAGTCAGCCTTTTTACTTACTTTAATCAACTTGTTCTGCTGAACAAGGTGTGGAATTGATAGCTGCTATTGATTGGATGTAGCATTACCTAATCTTCACTAAATGTAGGAAGCTTTTCAGATTTAGAAAGGTGGCAGAAAATGTCTAGTAATGATGCTGCTGGGAATTCAAGCTCAATACTGTGGTCAGTGTAAAAGTGATGTAACTATAAGAGGTATTTTATTATAAGCTGTCGGTTTTACTAAATGCTTGACCTGCTATATTTGTGGAATTTTGGTGTGAGCGTGTGTGTGTGTGTGTGGGGGGGTGATTACTGTACATAGCAGATGTTTCCATATTTTAATCATTTAAAATGTTACTAGTAATAATTTCTATTACTACTAGTATTGCCATTTTTTTTTGTCTAATAGGAAGCTAGTATTGAAACTTGAAAAATTTACGGATAAAGGAGAAGACAGTATTATAGAATAAAAAGAAGATTGCATTAGGAATTCAATACCGAGGAAAGGTACACGAAATCATTACTAAAACAGATATAAACGTGACCTTCACTGTGATTCAGTAATTATCCTAGTCCACACTATGGTGTATGTATCATGATTTTCCTTTTTTCTCTTTGTTTTCATTTTTATCTGGGTACTTCACTGGTGAGTAATTGCTAAAGGGAACCTATTATGCAAGGCGAGCATTCAGTTTGCAAGTGAATTTGCTGGTAGCTATTGCCACATTTGAACCTCACTAATGTATGTAAATTAAAAACTCTGGTATTCGGAATTGCTCCTGTTTGAAATAAAAACAGAATCTGATCATTACAATCTGCAAGCCAGGTATTATCACTGGACTAGTGAGCCGCTGATGATAAATTGTACCGAATAGCTTGTGGATAGAATATTTTATCTCAGTTCTCTATCACACAGCACTGCATAAAATAAGAATGATTCATCAAGCATGAGAGCTGCTGGTTTATGAAATTCATTGCTCACGGCAAGTGTATTTTTTAAAATTCAAAAGACAAAGCAACTCACAAGGGTTATTTAGTAATCAGTGTGAATTACTTCTAGGTATAAACCTTAGTGGAAAGGAATTAAAAATACATTTGCTGTACAGGAAGCATTATTGCAATAGGGGATATAATTTGACTACTTCCCAGCTAAGAGCCTTATTTTGACCACATTTGATTTCGATGCCACCTTATTTTTTTCCAATCAAAATGACATAATCCATTGTAATGGAATCATACATCGACTAAGACGGTGTCAAACTTAGAGCAGATCCATTTGCCTCAACCTCTCCCTCATATCCTTTGGCCTGCAGAGGATATTTTGTTTATTCAAAAGGACATGTAAAGAGGAGAGGCACAATATAAAGTCATCTTTCTTTCATATTTACAATAAGAATGTTTCATTTCTTCTTGTGTATTGATGTCCCAAGGCAATGTTCCAAATGAAAAGATAATAACTTATGAAGAAGTGTCAAAAACTAATTAAGTTTTGTAACTTGTTTTTCCCTCGCACAGGGTATATTTTTCATCACACTGTCCAGTCACATGCTGAGATTCTTGCTAACATTATCACATGCCAGTCACACCAAGTCTCAGTGGTGCCTCTCCTTCTGTCATTATTTTCAGCATCAATTAATTTTCTTCTGACCTCGCCTTTAGAGAATGTAGCAGAGAATTATCAGCACATGCTTTGCAGTCTATTTTGAAGGCATTAGGCCACTGTGTGCATTCAAAAATGGAGTCGGCCAAACATTATGTTTTCTCACCTGCAGGGTTGCCTAGTAACCTGAATTAAGGATTTTCACCAAGCCTTCAAGACAAATAAACACGACTGGAAGGCAGGTTGACCCAGGTGGGAGAGTCAGGCCTATTGATGGAGATCAGAATTTCGAAGGAGCCAATAGAAAACAGAAATCTTCATTAACATTCATTGTGGAAACAGTTTCCATAACTAAATAAACCTGTTTCACTAGGCTAAGCGGACACTCAGGAACAAGATCCTCTCTCACACATTTTCAAGTGTTTATTAAGCTGTGTTTTGACTCTCTCTTTTATCTCGCTATCTCTTTCAGGCCTAGAGTGTACCATTTCTATTCCTTTAATGAAGTATTGATTATTTTGCGAAAATATTAAAACACCACCTAGAAATGCTTCATTGTCATGGTGTAGACACAGGTTCAGGAAGCATCTTCTTGCCTTATTCTATGGACTGCCTAATTATATACACTGCCTGTATCCCTCCAGTGTTCACCTAGCTTTCGCTGGATCCCAGCAAGAAACGAAATTCCTACTTTGGCGTGTTGCTTTTGAAAAGAAAGCTTAGTGTATCATAGAGGTGGGGGTTATTCTTTCTTATACTGTTGCAGTTTGTCCTTGACATGTTGGATTCCTTCAGACAGCGTGGGTGTGCGTGCACGCGCACACGCGTGTGTGCATGTGTGTATGTGTGTGTGTGTTGTGGGGAGGGTCGGGAAGGGTGGGGGGAAGGGGCAGTTCCTCCTGAAAGGTACAAAGTGAAGGAGTCGCACAATTAGGATGTTGGCACATCCTGACAGTCCTCTGCAAATGATGGTGTCAGGCCACAGAGGGGCTCAGGGTGGCAGGAGTGACATTCACCCTAGCAAGATGGAAATAAACGCCCTGTTTGATAAGAGAAAACAGACAATTTATGTCCACCCTGAAGAGTTACCAGCTAGTGAGCCATTCCTATGGGTCAAGTGCTGCATTTGCATTTTGATGGGATGTTATCAAGTAATTAATGCACCAGTCAGGATTTATTACCTCAGGAGCGAACTGAAAGGTTCATTACAAAATCGGTTTCACTTGAAGATAGGCATTTCCTCAGAGTTAGCTTTTGACATGTTGTTCCTCGCTCTCTCTGCCCGTGGCAGCCATGGTAGAAGGCCAGTGAGGTGAAATTCATTGCTTAATAAGGGCATTCACTTTGGGTATTCTTGTGATAATAAATGTATACATCAAGGCCGCACTGCCTTGTCAGTTTAATTGCTTCTTGTGCTCCTTAACAAGCCAATCTTAATCAGTCTGGACCACGTTATGAATAATTTAGGGATCAGCAGACTTCACGCTTAATAAGATGTACTAGATTATAAAACTTAAGTGCACTGTTTATAGAAAGCATGCAAAACACTTTAAGTTTTTATTAGCAGCAAGGAAAAAACAAGCAGTGAGTTATTCTAACATTTGCAGTTTGCGAGCAACAGCTGTGTTTCTTAATGCTGTAACCTCCTCCACTTTTGTCGAAGGCCACAGTCGGCCTCTCGAGCCTTCTAAGCCTCGGTGAGACATAATGGGAAATTTGAGCAGGCTATGAGATTAAAGCTCCGAATGGATGGCCAACCAGCAATTGTCATTTTAGAAAACATTCTTTTATCTTTTTAAATGCAAAGCAGACCTTATTTTAAAACAGTTTCCGATGGCCGAAATTACCTTTGTGGTGGTCGTGTTCTGAAGCACACACGAATTTCTAACTTCATTGGCTACAGAGAATGGACATTGAGGCTTCTAACTTTCCTTGAGCAAAAGAAAAATAAAAAGATGTCCCCTTTCTCTCACAGTGTGTTTGTCACTTAGCACTGACTTTGAATAATACTTAATGCAAGATGTCCTTGATTGTCAAAGCCCAACAAAAAAGGCTTCGCTTTTAAAAAAAGGAAAAGCAGGAATGTATAAAATTAGAAGAATGAGCAGATCTCCATAAGGTTATTAAGATCTCTGCATTTAATAAATATTGTTTGATTTAAAAGGACCGTTTAACCTTATTGTTTTAAAAGAACCCTTTGTCCTCCATTTTACCTCAACATTTGTGGGCTATAAGTCGTCCATAGAGGAATGCATCATTCAGTTTATGACATCTAATAAAGGCCTATTGCAAGCATTAGAACCAGGTGCTTCAACCGTTTTCTTTTCTGCTCCTAGCCTATTGTTCTCTTCTAGCTGAAAGAGAAAGAATTCCATTTGGGCCAGCTTCATTTTTATCACTTTTATTTAAATCAGACACATCCTAATAACCATGTACTTTCCTTTGGTGTTGCCGTAAACAATAAAACGTAGATGCGTGCGGGAGCATGCGTGTGAGTGTGCTCACGTTGATTGAACAAGGACCAGCACGTTTATATACTTTGAAAAAATATTGCATTTTCCGTAATTTGCTGAGGCATTAAAAGAAGGTTATTGTTGAGAATGAATTTATGAATCAAAAATACGTGTGGCAGTAAATGAAAAACAACTTCAAACCTATTTCTCAACCTATAGCTGGACCATCATACTCCTTTGTTCTTGTGCAGGTTAATAGAGATTGAGGAGATGGGCAGAGGAAAAGCAGTGCAATTTTCTGCTATTTAAGCTTGGCGAAATGGCACTCTTCAGGAAGCAGGAAAAAGTATGAAAGCGTAATAGGCATTTTAAAAGTAGAAGTCCATATAGCTGCTTGAGGGATTCTCAGATTTAGGCATGCATAGAATCGCGAATGAGATAATCAGCATTGTGAAATTGAAACCTGTCTGCTGCCTGCTGCTGTTCTTCCCTCTTTCAGTGGAGTGATTTGTAACACTCATCTTCTTCAGGCAAGGCAGCCTTCAAGATTATCCAGAACTGTCAATAGTAATTGCCAAAGTATTTTATTACCTACAGAAAATCAAAGGAATTTTATAACCAACAGTTATCAAGTTTCAATACACGGTATAAAGAGAGCAATTTTAGTTGGAATACAATCGTGTTTGGCTTGCTTTAATGTTCTTGAGACAATTCCTGTGCAACCAACTACAACGTTCACTGTATTTAAGCTAGAGGCAAGAATACACATATGTACTTGTAGCATTAAAAAAAAATTACATAATGCCTACAAGCTTCTGCAAGCAAGTGGTTTTTAATTGCCATACAAACTCTGCCTTAGCTAATTACTTCTGAAAAGAAAGAAGGTTTTATGAAACTCAAGATGACATTTGAAGTTCTGCCATTAAAGAAGTATGGTTTTACTGGGACATTTTCCTATATGATACGGTACAAAATGTGTCTTTGAGTTAGAAAATAAGACTTCACAAACTTTGGAATTAAACCGAATAGCTATAGAGTGCATGGTTGTGTATACACAGAGGGCTTTTGCAGTATGTTGAATTCAAGATTATTGGCTTTGGGCTTCAGAATTATTTTTACACCATAGGGACAGTCGCTTTTAAATAGTTGTTTGTTTTTTAAGAGTCAATAATGTTTTTCAAAAGAAACTTAAGAACAGAACAACATTCCCCACAAACTTATTCCTACCTTTCCATTGGAATGTAAATACCTTTATTAGGTAAGAGAAAATAATACAAAATTCTTTATATTGACTGATACTTATTTAGACTTAAGGTCCTAGACCATAGGGCAAGGCCAAAGAAGGCTCTTGTATCCTTTTAGTGGCTCTGAGACCAAAAAGTGTGATATTTTCCGTGATAGTACATTTTTCACTAATTCCTGTCAACACACTTGAGCTGTCAACCAACAGTAAGCAATATCCATTTAACTTTAAAGTCACAAATTTACTGTAAAATATTTATGAGCAAGGGAATTTCTTCTGTCTAGTACTGAAACAAAAATTTTCAGACTTTTGGAAGAATGTGTGAATCGATATTCGTGTGTGTATGCGTGCACACACGCAGCGATGTGGAGAGGGTCACTGGTATATTCAGAAGTTTATTCCATGTTAAGAAATTAGTATTAAGTTTTTTAACGTAAAATAGCCACGGCTTTAATATTTACCCTTATAGAGTGCAGCTGTACAATTAAGGTAGCTATACTTATTTGAAAATAGCTATTTATATGAATTATTCCCAACTGGGCCCCAAATAGGCCTTTTGTCGTTGTTGTTGTTTGTTAAAGTGTGCATCGCCGTCCAGAGGTGACTGCCTAAGGGTAGTGGAAGATAACAGAATAGTTAACATGATCAAAAGGTTCAGCGTACGTGCCTTTTGTCTGTTGGATAATCCTAAAAAAAGTATAAAGGAGCTCTAAGGATTGCACACTTATTTTTACACTTTTTGGTTTGGGAAATATTTGATTTAATATATACTACAATTTCAGAACTGAAAGTCAATATGAAGAGGAAAAATAAACAAAAATCCTATAAATACACACCCCCATATCATTAGAAATATCTCTGCCCCATTATTGTTTCATTTCAGTGTCAAAACTGATTTTGACAACATTCCATGGAAAGGCAGGATGTCATTTGCATGAAGAAATCAATAATAATGTATATTTTATATTCGCATTAAACTACACAAAATTGATTTACACCAGATTTAGAAATACTTCTGTTGTAACATTTAATCATAATTCAAATTTAGAATTTTTGCATTAAGCCCCGTAATTTCTTTAAATGTCTGAAAAAATACTCATCTCAAAATGAAACAAGGAATCTGAGATGGTTTCTCTTTGATGTTTCCAAGAGGATAGAAAATATTCAAATGCCTGATTCTTGCCATGATAAAATATTATTTCATAAAAGGAAGGCCGTAGCTGTGTAAAGTCATGATTGATTTAACATCAGGTAATTTGCAAAGTTTGAAACTAATAGAAGCAACATGGGTAAAGCAATCCAGGCTTTTTTTTTTTTTTTAACCATAGGGTTGAGTGCAACACAGTGCCCCAAATTTAGTTTTAAGTATGAATCATTTTAATTTGTAATCTAAAAGCTGTATATGACACAGTGTAGTTAGTAACATTAGGATTTTGCATAAGAGGAATGTTTGAATAGCTGAATAGTTGTTGAATATTTTTCAAAATAGGAGGCCTAACCTGTTAAGGAATCAAAGCTTTTACTGAGTGACATAAATACCAGGAAAGAAATATTCCCATTGACAACAAATCACCCTTCTTCATTCCACAGACAAATCCATATACTGAAGGGGGCAAAAAAAAAAAAAAAAAAATGAGCATTTTCATTAGTCTTTCAAGCATATGCCTTTAAAAGAGACACCTGAATGTTCAGAATTTGCCCTGGCCTTGCCAAAAGCACTCCATGGACACGGAAACTTCTCGAGGTGCAGTTTATTAACATGGAAAAGAGAAATTAATTAATTATGTTTGTTGATTTGGGGTTACCTTGAAATATTTATTTATTTAACCAGTCCACAGCAAGGTTTAAAGTCGGATTAGATGAGGTGAGAGGTCGCGTTGAAATGCCACAGCTGCGTTTGTGAAGAACGCCCCCCCTCCTCCTGTCGTGAGAGCCCTGGAAAAGTGAACTGTTGCTATGTTGTTCACTCACTCGGTCAGATCGAAGCGTAGCTCAATAGCATTAAACTAGCCCCCATTTGAGAGATTTGTCTTACAAAACCCTGAAAACTGCTCTGAACATGCATACATTGATTTTGTTGCTGGATCTCCTGAGCTTTGATGAAAAGGCAGTCTCCACATGCAGGTGAAAGGGGTTTACCTCTTCAATATGAAAAAGAGGAGATTAAGGATTTCTGTTCTACTAAGGCTGAACTAATCAGTGGCGTGCAAGGGTAAGGAAGTAGGCCTCGCGCCTAATGCCACCTGATTTTCCGTGGTTGAACAAGAAGTTAAAAATCCCCCTTGTGACCTCCCATGGGGTGAAACTTACCATTATTCCAGTTTGCATAGTTAATCAAACAGCATATGGCACATGACCACATTTGTTTCCCATATCTTACAAAAGATAGTTACTGCCTTTATTAAGAGCTATGCACTTCAGGTATAGTATTGGAAATGGGGACATTGTAAAGGATAGAGGAAAAAACACCTGAGGAAAGTCAGATCATGAAAAGTCTACCTGATTTGGTAGTCACTGAAGATGTACAGCCATTGTGTATTTTTGACATGTACTATAAGTCTATTGCATTTACTTCCATTAAGGTAGGAAAAACTACGATTTTCATAAATTTCTGGCTCTTTCTCTACAGAATGAGAATTATTATTTGAGCTCAGCAGAGAATACTTGGCATTTGTCCTCGGTATGAACAATGCTTACACTTTTTTTCCTAGTCAAAGATTACATGAAACTTTACTCTTTTTTAAAAAACATCAGAGGATTATGGTATCTTTAGAGAGTTTGCACACATCATTTCTCAGCAGGGACTTTCAGAATGAAATGAACACACCTCTACTACGGGAGAACAATTTTACACCCTGTAGCACTAATTCCTGTAATTATTTGTGTCCGTCTTAGCCACGATTTGGGTAAAGTGATATGAATCCCTTCTGAAATTATGGTGTGAGTAAGCCTTTAGGGGGGGCAAAAGGGGGTTTAAATAAACTAACCATGCTGGGAGCTTTCATATACTGTAAGATATCTGAAAAGGTAACAGATTTATCTAGAATCAAGTCTTATCAACCACGTCTTTGATCTATTGTAAAAAAATACAATAATGATTCTGAAACAAGCACTACAGAGGCAGATCAGGCTGGATAAGAGAATTTCAGAAATTAGATAACACTCATTTCCCATCATTTATAGGAACCACTTGGTTTGCCTTTTAGGCATATGTTGTCTGCACTTTCTCATGACTCAGTGTGGCTCATCATGTTGAAGCAGATCTACCCTCTATCACGGCTAAATTACAACATCCCCCTCAAATAACAATGTAGCATGATCATCCAAAAGACAAGATTCCTAGCTCCAAACCATTTAATGTCTTAAGTCATTAAGATGATAAGGAGTGAATGCAGGGAGAAAATCCGATGGCCATTTGAAATTCCTGAGATCTGACTGGGGAACTATAGATGTAGACTCAGTGCAATTCTTACAGAGGTAGTCACCATTGCCCAAAGCCTGCTGTAAGAACAGTGTATAAGATTCATTTTGGTTATAAATAAAATAGGATTAATGACAAGAACAAAAAGCTTGAGCTAACAATTTTTTAGGAGATGTAAAGCTTGCTGAGGTGATGATGCCTTATTTTACAGGACAGAGAAGGCATTTTAGCTAGGTCCACGGAACACGTATTTTAGCTACTTCTCAGACTTCTTTATATTAGTACAAGTGGCAGTTTATAGCCCTCAAGAGTTTGTAAGAACTTAACTTTTAATTTTTTTGTTCATGATTTGAATCTTAAAAAAATTTTTTTTGGTCGTTTCTAAGTACCTCCAGAGTTCTTAAAAGAGACTATAGACTGGGGTAAAAGATAAACCTTTTTGTCCCCCTTGCAAGCCAACCTATGAAGATGCCTTTTCACCTCTTTGATGTGATAGGGAAGTGTTAAATCAAAGTGAATCCCCTATTCGGGGCACTTTGGGACTGAGTAGTGCTTAAGCCAATTGTCACTACTCCTGGGTGTGTAGACAGGGAACCACACACCTCTCTCTAGATCAGAGAGGGCTTTGACAGGCATCCTGCACCACCTGCTATCACTTAATTAGTGTCATCATCTGATTCCTAGTTGGAGTAATGACATCATGTACTTTTTAGTACATGTAATCACTGTAATATATTACAAATTGTGTTACAGCAATATTATGTGATTAAACTATGAGAGGAGGGGCCTCTTGTATTTGAGCATTTGGAACTCTGTTTTTTCACTCCCATCCATTCCAAATGCTTCTTACAAGTTCAGAGCAAATCGAAAGATATAACTGGTGTAGCATAGCCACCACAGACTTGGTATACAGAGAAAAAAACTAAACACTGATCTTTGAAATTGGTGAAGACCTCTTTCGTGTCCATAATAGATATTCTGAGAACGGATTGACTGCTGAGTGCAAAGGTAATTATCAATGAGTTCTGTACAAGTGGAATTAGATGGACCATTCTGTCTGGCTTACCAGGAATTATATGTCACTAAATGACTAGGGGGTTTCTGGATGGGATAGCTTCTTTCTGGTACAGATAGCTCAGCACAGTGAAGAATCTGAGAAAGAGATCCATAGGAAATGGAGTGTCATCCAGGGGCATTATCAGCTTTAAGCCAAAAAGAACAACTATCATTTTGAATTCCTGAAAAGAGTGTCACTGCCACACATATTACAATCAAGGTTGTTGGAGATTCGGCTCTGTTAAGAAGCCATTCCCTGTGGAGAGCATTCGGTTTTGTTTTCCTGATATAATATTAGAAATTGTAGTAAAGGGTGTATAATCAATGCCCTCCTCTCTATCCAGAATTCCCCTTCAGTGGCAATAAAGATACACAAATAGATGGATAGTTTTGGTTTTAAAATACATGGATAAATTTTCCAATCTATGCATTTTAATTCATTTATCCATTTCCTATGATGGTCTAATTTTCTAAATCAGTTTTATTTTTATGAAAACTCTGATAAAAATAAACCATAAAATGGCAAATATCACAATAATACAGCATAGCCTAATGTGATTTCCTTGTAATGCTGTTGAATAAATATGGCCTTAAACACACCTATGCAGTATTTCCAATGGGAAATAAAATTATTGCTTTAAAAATTTTACAAATTGTGATTTTTAGCTGTCATTGATTGTAATATAACCAGTATATGCAAGTTAGTGATCTTGTTAGTCAATAGAAGCCAGTAAAGCCTTTACTAGTCAATTGTTCAAAGATTTCGTTCACACGATTTCACAACACAAAACGTGCCATATCCAAACCACTTGCTTTGAAAAATAGCCCCTTAAAAGGCTACTTTTTCTAATAACCAGCCAAATAATCTACACAGTCTTCCTTCCAAAATACCCAGAGGAAAAAAACATTAAACAGGAAGTGTAAGGTTGACTTACCTTTTTCCTATATCTTTTAATTCTGTTTAAATTTCTATCCTTTCTTTGTGTTGGTTTGCGCATTCCTACATCTTGCAGTGTTGTACACCTCGAAGACCTAGTAAGCGAGTTAAAGGCTGATGACGCTAACGAATCCCAGCGCAAATGACTGAATCGATAGGAAACCAGCCACTGCTGTTTAAGTGTATCGATAAATGTACCTTTATTTTCTCTTGAATGGATAAGTGTCGCAGTTAAGAGTCCTATGGATCTCTTAATTGAAAGTTAATTTTAAATCAATAAAGTGAGTCATTTAAATATTGATTGGCCCTTTCTACACGAATTGTTAGCTGATTTTTTTTTTTGCAACAACTTTGTTTAAATGCAATCAATAGCCCACAATCAGTATGTTCTATAAAAAATTGACAGATGTTCCCAAAATGCCTGCTAGGCATATTCTTATCTGTTTACATATGCAGCAAAGATATTTCAGTCCTTTTCACACATACCTAGATAGTTACAACTTCAGGAATCACACACACACACACACACACACACACACACACACACACACACACACCTTGTTTTCCTAAACAGCACAGTTGTTTTTTTCTGTTACATTTAGCCTCTTAATCTACTGCACCTTAATCTTTCATTTACATCTCCAAAGGTTTGAAATGAAAAGATTATCTGATATCACAGTTATAGGAACCATATCATCCAAACATCTCTATGATTGCAATTTGAAAAGGAAAGCAGTGTTTTATACCCATAATAATTTAAAGACGTTTGGAGATAAGAGTCTTCGGTACTTTTATGTCATAATACATTAGTAATATCGCTTGAATGAAAATCATCTTCTAATGAAATAAAATACTCTTGCCTATGTGAACATGTTTATCAAGTACAAGGCTAGCAACACTTTTGATTTATGTAGCTCCTCTTAGACATCACCTCGTTATCATAACAGCGAATAGCTGTGCTCTTTTTTTCCTTTCAAATTGGCAGAGGACAGCCAAGTTAAAATAATACAAATTGTCTTACTTGAAATTCATCTTAATTAACCCAACAAAGTAAACTAAAGTACTTGTAGCTTTCGGCATATCACCAAAGATGAATATTCTATTCATAGCTTCCTATGAACCATTCAGTATTTTCCTGAGAAATATTGTAGATTGCCTCTTTCCAAGAAATGGCTTCTTTTGAACAGGACTCCTGAAAATAGTCTAATATATTTATGAGGCCATGAATTGAAGGCTCAAGGCTTTGATTTTTTTTTTCCCTTCCAAAATCTCCCTGTGTGAAAATAACCTCTACTAACAACTGCTCTCTTTAATTAGAGAGGAACAAAATGAGTAATGTAAAAATCAAAACATACAAACAATAGAGTTTTACGGTAACTCCCAGTTTTTTGTGTAGGTTTAGTGCTATCAACTAACACAAAATGACCCAAAGTTAATTTCGGGTGTTGTATTCACTGGGATTTAACCAAAAAGGAAAAACACACCATAATTCTATCTCGGTTCTGAAGAGTTAGTCAAAATGCAAGTCCTACCATTAAACTTAAAATATCAATAAAAGTGATAAAAATGAAAGTAACAATTTTTCATCCTCCCCTTTTGCGAAGATTAAACAATACCAACCTAACGTGTCAATACCTGAGGGTAGCTGAGCTGAGAGCCTAAGCTGGGAGGCTATATAATTATAACTTTTTTGCCGTTAGCATAAACTCTTTCAACTGTCCTGCAGATCTATGCTTCTTTAATCTGGCATCATCGTCCCCTTAATGCAACATCTCAGAACTCATTCCATTCCATTTTCAGTGTTAGGGAAGCTGTATGAAAAGGGGAGATTTCGAGGAAATAGTGGGGTATCATTAGTTTATATGCATACGGGTTCAGCATGTGAAGATGCCGCGTCTGAGATCAGCCTTAAGATGTGACTGATAGCTCTTATTTGTGTGATAGAGCTGGCCAGGGAAATAGAGCTACAGCTGGTTACTTCATTAGGTCCTCTCATTGATTGAACCCTGCTGAAGTGATGCAGGAGGCTCCTCAGATAACTGCTGGTAATAGAACAAAATGAATTCTTATCACAGAGATTGGAAAGGCCATTAACCCTGGCCTCCAATGCTTTTCAGAGGTCACAGACAGGAAGCCAAGCGGTGACTGGGAAAACTGTTTTCTGTCTAACTACAGGTCACGTTAGAAGGGTGTGTGTGACTTTTTTACCCTTCGGCTTCTGTACGGTTGAAACTGTTGTACTGGCAGATGTTAATAATCAGCTGTAAATAAATATTGGAAGCAAAGAAGAAAAATGAGAAAGCACAGGAATTTATTTCAATAAATACTTAATAAAAGAACAATTGTTACTGCAATATTTACTGCCAGTTCTGCTGTAGTTTTAAAACTAATACTTTTTTTCATATAAAGTGGAAAGAGAAATGCATAGAGGCACTTTAAAAAGGAAATTTAATATGGTTCTATATAAAAATATTTCCTTCCTTCCTTTCCGTCCTTCAGAGATGGCGATTATAATTGCTCCTGGCTGCCCGGCTTCCTCTCCTTAGCTCGGAAGCCACCACCAGGCCATCTCTGAATGAGTGCGACACCCAGCTTGCCTTTCACCTGGTTGAAAGGAGTATATATCTAAGGGACAGTGCTATAATTTACATTTAATGCAACCTTTCAATTGACCAAGAGCCCACAACCTCAGCCCGCATCTCACAGCTGAGGACTTTCCCACATTCGTCAAGTCTGTGCCCCTCCAGGATCAGCCAAAAGGACTCATCTATTTAAAGCCCCAGCAGCACATGACAGTTGTTCTGCTCTGAGAGGAGCGGAGTTCTTAGAGACGCCTCTGGTATTTTTACGCATTTAGCCTGAGACAGAAAACTTCTGTAGGTGAGAAAATCGTAGCAAAGGACGCATCTCGTGGAAAGAAACGGAACAATTTCTCTTCGTTACTACCGTGCATTATTTGCCTGTGTGCGCATACACAAAGATGTACTAAAGACTATTTTTAACAATATGTTGGTGGCTTCTAAACTTACGACTCTGATTTAATTTCAGTGTCTGTGGTTGCGTGGTATTTTCTGTTGGAGCCAATCTTTCACTGGGAGTCGGTTTATTTAAATGTAATTGGGTCCTGTGGATGGAAAAAAAACCTTCCGATTTTATGTCTTTGGAGACCCACCCAGACGTTTGGTTTGGCCTTTGGTACATAAATAATAACAAGAAGGTGTATGCTGTCACTGCCCTGCTGGGAACACCAGAAGTGGTTTGGCAGAAAAGAAACCGTAACAGATCACCCTGGATAAACATAGAATCAGATGCTTTGCTGCATTAGCCTGTGTATGTGTATGTAGATATGCATCATTGTATGTTATATTTTGGAATCTTTGTAGAATACAAGAACAAAGGGGAACAAAAACAGTTAACGTTGAGAACACACCTATCTCAATTACTTTAAAGTAACGGAAAGGCTTAATTTTATGGGTTAATTATTTCTAGTCCAAGCTTATATTTAATTGAGGCAAACATTAACAGCATCACGTTTAAAGCTGCATTAAGTAAACAAGGTCAAAGGCCTAACTTCTAAAGCAAAAGTTAAGTTCTGTTGCTTGTTTGCATGTTCCTTTTTGGTATAAAACTTTTCAATTTATTTGCCGCATGAGGTAGCAAATATGCTTTAAAATCTAATTAACTAAATGCATTCACTTATCTCATTTATTAAGAATGTTAGATTTCATTGCAGATGTTCAGGGAATGACACAGGCCTGGAGTTTCAACTTGGGATACCTGGGTGAAACTCATGAAACTTTTTGGCTTGTAATTATTTAGTTGTGCCCTATGAACCTTCATGGGAACGCTGAGTTCAGTTCATATTGTCTAATAGAGAGCAAGCATTAGTTTCCTTCTAAGGGCATTTGATATACTTAGGTGCTTAATTCTTGATATACTTAAGAGTTTAATTCTTTACACAGTAAGTAGCATTTAGATGATGTTAAGTCAAATTTAAGAAACAGAGTAGACTTGGGAGGAAAAGAATATTGGTATTTTAGCTTACCATCCTCCTTAGGTAAAATATTCATAAATACTTATATCATGTGTGCCTTCAAAGATCTATACCATTATAAGCATTATCTCCCTCTTTTACCTTGAATGAGTTAAAGAAAGGAAAGAGTTGCAGATTTAAGTTCCAAATGGGCTGTAGGGAAGCGGTATGCATTCTTTGAACTAATGTGTTTTTCTAACATGTTGTATAATTTACAACTGCAGGCCAAATATGTTGGGCTTTTTTGTTATTATTTGATGGAATTCAATCTGATTAATTTCCCCAAGAACCGACGAGGCTTTATTGACATATTTTCAAGCAGTAAATATTAGAATGAACATTTAAGGCAAAGATGTGGGTGAAGTTTATGTACTGTAATGATGTTTAAACGTTTCAGTTTTTAAACTGCCCCATGACCTTTCTTAGGATCTTTAACCCTATCAGTATCATGTACAGATAAAAGAAAACTTCTAAAAATAAGTGTCCTGATACGTTTTTATATATGGTTTTGTGTTTTTAAGACAAGTCTTGACTTCCAGATTCATTGAAGGGGAATAAATCCTGGTTTGCTTCTTGGCTGTTTTAATATGATTTTATATGAATACTATAAGCTTTCAATCTGTTGTATTTTTTTATTTTACCAAGCTGTTTTTTTTTTTGAGAGTGAGAGAGAGAAAGAGACAGTGCACACGTGAGCACGAGTGGAAGAGGGGGACTGAGGGAGAAAGAGAATCTTAAGCAGGCTGCATAGCCAGCACGGAGACCAGTGACCAGTGCGATGCGGGGCTCAATCACAGGATCGTGAGATCATGACCTGAGCCAAGGTCAAGAGTTCGACACTTAGCCTACTGAGCCACCCAGGTGCCCCTTTACCAAACTTTTCTAAAGCACTTAGTAAAGTCTCATGACAAAATTTTTGTTTTGATTGACAATATTTACAAGTTTACTAGAGAAAAAAAAAGGAACATAACAAAAGTTGGTAAGCCAAAAAGATCTACATCTTTCAGTGTTTTCATACTTCTTTTAGGTATTCAGTGATAAAATTTGTGGATGAACTGGAGAATTTAAAAGGTTGTCTGGAAATCAACTTTATTTCAAAACTAAGTTGAGCTTTTTAATATTTCCTTCTTCCTAAGTTTGTTTTTCAAATCAAAATTTTTCCCACTTTTTGTAGAAAACGTATTAAATTTTATGAAGCTGCTTTGCATACTGTCATTTTATTGCCTTCTTGAAAATAATATTTGTCTAAAACTCAAAATCTCAAAACTGTGCTTAATATTAGCCATAATACAGAAATATTAGATGTTCTCCTGGTAATCTACACGCTCTCGGTGACTTTTGTTAGTTACTGTTATCCATTCTATATTTAATAAATTCTGTTCTACATAAGGATTTAGTTAAGTGTTTTGAGAGGCCCATTAGCACTTGTCGGCTCCTGGAATAACGTTTCTTGCCAATACATAAGCACGTGATTCTAAAACGTTTGATTATTTCAGCTTAAAAATTCAGTTAATTCCTTTTAGATTTTGTATTGTAGAAAAAGGCAGTCAGTTTTTCTTTTGAAGAGGAGTTCTGTTTTGTTTTTACTTACTGATCAGCTAGTTTGTTTTTATGTAAGCATATCTATGTAGTTTGGCATTAGTTTTTCTTTTCCTTTTTTTTTTTTTTTTGATCCTACTCACAGAGAGTAAGTGATTAAGTCATTGGGAAATAGGTGGCATAAGTCAGTGCCCACTGAATGTTGAATATGCTACACACCATATACAGCTCATTTGGGGGTTCCATTTCTATTGAAATTACTCTTTCAGAAAATTTTGATTGAGAACTTACAGTTGTTCTTTACTCATATTCTTCCTCTATTACATTGCCTTTAATAATTATTAGAAACAAACAAACAAATAAAAAAGAAACCAAAAAGTTGTGACTGTCCCAATTCCATGACTTAATCCCTGGTCTTCTGGCAAGAGAAAAACTTTTACATGAATGAGATCAAAGACAACGTAGATTACCTTTCTCAGAGATATGTAACACCCACAAAAGAGCTTATCTAGGTTATTTGTGCACAGCTTATTAACCTGGGGTCCATGGGCCTAGGGCTTCCATACCCCTTCTGATGCCTCCAAACTTATGCATATGTGCATTTTTATTGGAAGGAGGTCTGTCGTTTCCACTAGATGATTAATATTCCTCCACAAGAATACTGTTCTCTCAGACCCTTGAAAGAAAACTAGTGACATGTAGTTTGAGTTGAAAATATACTTAAAGAGTACATTTCTAAAGATGGAGCCACTCTGGCGCTGCTGTGTTTATTGCCCTCCATGAAACTCCACTCCAGTAACCTGGCCATGCGTTCACTCAGTAGGCTGGTGCCTCTTGGGCATCCTGGTTACATAGACAGACTTCCTTTTCCCCAGTATAAGCTGCCAACTTAAGAGCTTCCAGGGACATCGTATTTTTGAAGAGACCATCTTAGCAAACTGGAGTTTCCCTAAATCAAACTGACAGAAGTAGTAGACAGAGTCACCTTTGTGCTTCTGCTCCTTGAGGCTATAAGCGCTCAGTCAAAACAAAGCCACTTCAGTGATTTCAAAAAATGGGTAAGTAGAGAAAGGCTAGAAAATGATGTATGTGGCTCCTCTTAGAAGAAAGAAAAGAGGGAAAGCGTGGAGTTAAGCACAAAGTAGGGTAACATAAAATAAATGAATCAGGAAGTTGTAAGATGTATGTCTTAGCAACAGAGTCAGGGAAGATTCTTTGGAGTATGGTTAGCACGTAGAGTTAGAGCACTTCAGATAATGAATGTGAATATACTTTGAAAAGTATTAAGGATTATGCAAATATAAAGGACCAAAGGCTAATGATGTGAAAGGGAATGTGAAAAGAAGGTTGTAAATACAAATTCACAAATAACAGATTTGAGGTAAACCTGAATGATTGTTCAATCCTATGAGGTCTTATCCTCAGGCTTTGTAACCAACATTTGAAAATTGACACAAAAAGATCTCCGACGTTCAGATCATGGGAAAGCCAAAAGGATCCTTACAGCTCATGGGTCCAGCCCCTTGTTTTACAGCTAGAGAAACAGGCACTCACCAGCTTCGTGACTTGTGTGGGGTTACATCGCTGATTCGTAGCACAACCCAAGCTTCTGATTCTCAACTCAGCATCACCCTAGAGACATTTATCATATTCTACTACTTACATAGGTTGAATCATGGAAGATTTTAAAAACTGATCATTGTCCTTGTCTTATCACTTGTCTATAAAATGTTTCTCTGGAACAGAAAAAAAAATTAAATGACGTGATGTAGAATAAAATACAGATCGCATTAATGTTTCTTTCTCCCACAGAATTAATTGTTCTGTGTTTTTCTTGTGTGTCAGGAATACTTGGCTCCCACTACGGGCACTTCACTCCCTGCATAGTGGTGGCTGTTTCTCTTTTGTCTCCTCCAGACTTAAAGGAGGTTGTTTTCATCTTAGTATCTCCTAGCCAAGTGTGGCCCTTGTCACCTAGTGGGCTCTCAGTGAATGTATGTTAATTTGAATGCTGTGAAGTAAAATTATGTGTCTAAATCTATCATTATTTCTAGTCCTTAAAGCACTTTGTTATTGTTACACATTTCCAGTGAGATGTAAACAAACAGTTTGAGAAATGGCAAATAAGGGGTTTAGGCAAATTAGGGTAGATTAGGAAGCAATAAAAAAAGGTTCAGCTAAAGTTAAATGAAACAGCAGGGGGCCAAGTGATGCTTTACAGATAGAATATTGTAGGTCGTTAGAGCTTAATAGGCAAATGTTTTCATTTTAAGGGCTATAAAATAATTTTTAACTGCAATTTCCTCACTTTAAAAAAGTCCTTTTAAGGGAAAAAGAGAGATTGAGAAAGTACTATTTTGATATATTGCTCATAAGTTTTTTTCCTTTAAGCCTTGTTCAAAGCAGTCTTTCCACACTGTCTTCTTCCCATTTACAGGAATGATATTGACCCTTTGAAGATATTTTCTTGTCCAAATGATCATAGTTCATAAAATTAAAAGTCAGGTTGACGTCTGTCTCAGCCCTCAGCCAGATCTCCTTGACCACAGATCTCAAGGGAAGTGCGAGGAGGTGATTTTATTGCCATGTTGCAATAATTGTATACTCTTATTTCATCCTCTAGAGCGTTTGTCTCAAGCAAGAATGTGCTTGGACTTCAAAGAATTAAATGCACAGGAATTCCGTATTCATGAGGCAGTCACAAAAAAAGGACTAGCGAGAGGAAAACAACGGAGGTGAACTCTCTTCCAGACTGTAACAGTTGTGTGTGGGGAAGAAAGAGAGATCGCTCACAAAGCTGGCAGGTTCCTCAAAGGAGTTTTCTGCCTCTTTAGCCTGTTCCAATAGGATTGTCAACTCTTTTACCTTTGAGAGAGAATACCAAATACTTGTATTTAATAGCAGATGTGGCAACTACTTGATGAATTAATTGGAATCAGAATCAGAATGAAGTGGAGGAAAAGACTCTGCTTAGTCACCTGGACGATTCTTCTCCTTGGCTGCCATTATTGATTATAGAAACCACTTGAGCGTTCTCCACTAAGGCAATGGCTCCGAGGGGATAGCATTTGGCTTGGGGTAGTGGGAGATAGCAAAGTGAAAGGCCCCTGCCCTCAAGGAGTTTAGAAGCTATCCAGAAAACCTAATCAATGTACTTGACACAATAAGCCAGGTAATTTACGACATTTTAGGGGCACCTGGGTGGCTCAGTTGGTTGAGCATCTGACTTCGGCTCAGGTTTTGATCTCACGATCATGGATTAGAGCCCCACATCAGGCTCTGTGCTGACAGCTCAGTCTGGAGCCTGCTTTGGTTTCTGTGTCTTCCTCTCTCTATGCCCCTCCCTGGCTTGTGCTCTGTCTCTCTCTGTCTCTCAAAAATAAAGAAACATTAAAAAAATTTTTTTAATTATGACATTTTAAGGAACTTCATCAAGTTCAGTACTGTTCAGAGGAGCATTGCGTCTGTAGGGTTAATGGAGGTATTAGGCCATGAAGAATGAATAGAATTGGAATTATAAGATAGAGTTTTGTTTGTATTTTCATCTATTTACTTATTTGCTTGTTTATTTAGGCATAGTCCTTAGCCTTGAGAGGAAAGTGATATGTTTCAGACTTAGGGGTGAAAGGGAATAGATACAGTTGTGTTGAGGAGCAAGAAACTAAACCGATCACCTATAATCACTATTTAAGAGAGACTGACAAAAATTAGCTAGGTGGGGGCTCCTGTGGGGCTTAGTCAGTTAAGCGTCCAACTCTTGGTTTCGGCTCAAGTCATCATCTCAGGGTTCATGAGTTCTAGCCTTGCATCAACTCTGTGTTGACAGTTGAGGAGCCTGGTTGGTATTTTCACTCTCCTTCTCTCTCTCTGCCTCTCCTGCTCTCCCTCTCTCAAAAATACATAAATAAGCTTAAAAAAATTAGTTGAGACTGGGGAAGCTTTTGAAAGCTGAGCAAAGAGGGGCACCTGGGAGGCTCAGTCGTTTGAGCGTCTGACTTCAGCTCAGGTCATAATCTCACGGTTCTTGAGTCCAAGACCCACATCAGGCTCTCTGCTGTCAGCATGGAGCCTGCTTTGAATCTTCTGTCCCTCTCTCTCTTTCTGCCCCTCCCCTGCCTGCGCTCTCTCAAAAACAAATAAAATAAATAAAAAATATATGTATGAAAAGAAAGCTGAACAAAGAAGCTCAGATTTGACGAGGCAGAAAATAAGAAGGTACCAAACCTTTGAGTGTGGGAATTACACTACCGAAGAGGGGTCTTGGGAAGCATGATCTGGCAGCCATATATTAGCAGGATAAAATTGGAGGACCTGTGGGCAAGAAAGCTCATGCTAGGGCACCTGCCATGGTGGACTGGTGGACGTATTCAGCAGCTATTGCTGAGGTAACTGTCATTAAACAGAAACAAGCATTAACAATAAATCCACAGAGAAAGCTTACCAACTAAATATAAGACATGAAGGAGTCAAGGATCCCAAGCTTGGCAACTGTTGGAAACTTCTCAGGCTAAGTGGGCAGGGGAGAAGTGAGAAGCCAGGACTCTGATAGTGAGGCACACCTTTTCCCCCTTTCCAACATCATCCTTTTAAAAAACCTAGAGGGAGGGGGGAGAAGAAATAATGTGTTCATAAAGTTTTGTATGTTTTTTTGAACTTGGAAAAAGGTAGTCCTTTTTCATCATGATTTTTAAGAGGCCTTTGTAGTTTTAATGAAACGATGTTCGGGGCTCTGTTTTATTTCTAACAATCCTGCCTTATATTTAGGTTAGTCTGTTAATGTCATTTATGTGGAATATGTATAGAGGAGATATTTTTATGGCATGGGAACAATATGAGTCCAGGGTAGTTTTTTATCTTTCTAACTGAAAAAGTTCGATCAAACTGAAATATCTATAAGCTGTTCTACTGTACTTCCATTAATGTGACTTTCGGAGTCACCTTGCATATAGTAAGTACGTTATGTACTTACATACAGTATGTATGTATATTACATAAATGTTCATTACATTATTACAATTTATAATAATTTACAATAAATTACATTTATTACAATATTACAACATTATATAATGTAATAGTTATACATAACAATATAAATATATGTAAATTATATATATATAAGTATATATGTATATAATATACATATTTTATATATATATATATATATATATATATATATATATATATATACTTCTCAGAAATTCATAGTGTAGCTACAAAAAGAAGACACAGCTCTGTGTATTTCCAGTCCTTGCAAGGAGACTCTGCAAATTCGAGGTCTGTTTTCTTCACTCTGGAAATAGAGTTCTAGAGTATATGTAGAGTATTTGGGGTAATACATTAGCTGCTACCTCCTGAGGACAGATGGGAGAACCAGGGTAAAGATATATATATAATATATGGGACAGGAACAAAATATCAGCCATATAAAAGATCTAATTTATTCTCCTATTACATATTGTTTTGGATCAGACATGTATTTCTATTCTTTTTACATCCTTAATAATATCAGTGGTAAAAGTTCTCAAAAGGAAATTCTGCATTTGGCTCAAATTACATAGCACATTAGAGATGTTTTTATTTACAGTATGTAGAAATGAGATCAAAAGAGAAATAAATTACTTAGTGTTTGTTTTCTTTACCACCAGCTTTCTCCCCCTCCTCCTCAACATACTTTTTATTGTCTTAAAGTGACTGTATTTTTGGCTTTTTGTTTATTTACTACTTTTTTGAGTTTGAATTCTGATCATCATCTGTGAATTATCCGCAATCATTTTATTTTATTTTTTAACAGATTTTTAAAATTTTATTTATTTTGTTAATGTTTATTTATTTCTGTGACAGAGAGAGACAGAGCATGAGTGGGGAGGGGCAGAGAGAGAGAGTGAGACACAGAATCCGTAACAGGCTCCAGGCTCCGAGCTGTCAGCACAGACCCCGAGGTGGGTCTCAAACTCACAAACCATGAGATCATGACCTGAGCTGAAGTCAGTTGCTCAACTGACTGAGCCACCCAGGCACCCTATTAAATTTTATTTATTTATTTTTGGGGGGGGAGGGGCAGAAGGAGAGGGATAAAGAGAATCCCAAGCAAGCTCTATGCTGTCAGCAAGCAGCCTGATGCAGGGCTGGATCTCAGGAACTGTGAGTTCACGACCTGAACCAAAATCAAGAGTCAGATACTGAACTAGCTGAGCCACCCAGGGGCCCCTATCCTCACTCAATTTAAAGTTCAGCTTTCTCTCTTTGCTGTTATCATGTGTTTTAGGGTGGTGATGTGTTTAATATTTTTGCAATTTTGTTTGTTTTAATCATCAGATGTTTTAGGGTAGTGTGAAATTTCATCTTATATGTCATCTTTTACACTGTCGATAATCATGAGTTACTTCGTCTAGGAACTAGGACAGCAAACTTAATGGACAAAATCAGCACGCATTTTTGAGAGCTTTCATCATCTTGTACCAAAATCTTAAAATGCAGGTGCTGTGTGCATTACACATAAGTTTTTTGCAAACTTAAAAAAAGATTTTGAAAAATACAGTTATGATTGTATTGCCATAGAACTTAATTGAAGAGTTTAATGGGGAACTGTTTACGTTCTGTAAGTCTTTTCATTTTTGTTGACACGATTTTATTGCTTACAGGGTCCCCATAACATCTACAATGAAAAAATAGTTCTTGCCTCATAGCTAGACAGGATTGCTAGTCAAATCTTCACTCAACAAAAAAACGATTTCTGTCATTGTGTATCACACAGAAGACAATAGGAATATTTCACGTGCTAAAACAAAGTGGGTTCTGCTCTCTAACTCTCTTGCCCAGTCCCTGTTTTACATCATTTACATTTATTTTGGGACTTCCTCACCCTCCGCTGTCCTTCCCACTCCCCAACTCTCCTCCCTAATTCTCTTCTTGATGCTGTTTGTTTCCACCTTCTGTGAGATTGATAAATCCTAGCCTAACTTCCACTGACGTCTATAATACTTGACTTCCATCCCCATTCCCACTGCTCTTCAGAAACCCACACCCAAGTCCATCCCAGAGCACCGGCCTGCCTCTTTCTGCCACCTAATGTTCTCCTCATGCGGTCTCATTCCCATCATCACACCTGATATTCTCTACGTCACCCTGCTTATGAAAAGCCTTCCCACATGCTACGTCTGCCTCTAAATGTTGCCCATTTCTGGGATCCTTCTCACAGTAGAACTTTCAGAGAATTGTCTGCACTTGACATCTTCATTTCCTTCTTCTTCATTCTCTCTTATACCACATTCAGGGGATGTTCTTCCTTCCTACTCCATAAAGAAGCTCTGGTCAAGGACTCTGAGAACCCATTCTTTGGCAAATCTACTGGCCAGTTCCTAGTCCTCCTGAGACTAGACCAACCAGGAGCTTTAAACAAGTTGCTCTCTCCCTTCTTGAAATGTCTCTTTCACCTGGCTTTCCACACCCTATTCTCTCTTGATTTTCTCCTACCTCGTTGACTCTTCTTGCTCAGGCTTCTTCACTGCTGTCTCCTTATTTTGGAAGGGGACAGTGGAAATGTTCCACCTAGTTAGTTCAGGGAATAAAGAAGGAGCAGCCACAATAGGGGATTTAAAAACAATAAAACTGAAGGAGAGTTACGAGCTTAAGTATTATTTTTACCACGCCCTGACAATTCTAAACAATGTCAACGATAAAATACTTCTCCCTGCTGGAAAAAAGACTGCTCACAGTGTCCTCTGCTTTGATATGTCCCTGTGTAGGAGTGTGTCCAGGTTCAATCAGGGACCCTCATTCTCTAGTGATCTTATTCAATCTCATCTCAAGGACTTACACTACCAACTGTATGTCGACCTCTCTCTGCCTTCCCCTCTTCTCCCTTTCCCCCCCACCCCCATCTGCCTACTTGACACCTTTACTTGGATCTCAAACTAAACATGTGCAAAACTGCAGATTCCAAACCTTCTCTCCCTCCTAACTTTTTCCATCTGCATTTCTCCTCATCTCAGTAAATAGCATCTCTACTCTTCTGATTTCTTGGACGAACAAACATTGCAATAATCTTTCGTTCTTCTTTTTCCCTACTTGCCTCATCAAAACCCATTGGCAAGTCCTATCTACTCCTCCTTTGAAATATATGACAGTTCCTCCACTATCTCTTTGGTCCGAGCCACTACTATCTGTCACAGTGTCACCGGTACCTTATTTTACTTGACTTCCCTGTGTAGTTGTACACTTGTGCCCATACTTCTGGAAAAGTTCTTGTCCTTTGGCCACTGTTTTACCAATCACTCCAGGGTCATGTGTTTACCTCTTTGTTCTCTGTCATTATCGTTTATCATCTTTCAATAGTCTTCAGTGCCACTTACTTCTTAATTTTCCTTTCTCAGAGCTCCTTCCTTAGAACTTACCTTCCATACCCTATGCGTTGTTCCTGAGATTTACAATTATTAGCTTCCAAATATTTTGAACACAGACCTCTCTTTTAAGGTCCTGTTTCATAAACTGAAATGTTTTCCAAAGAGCTCTGCTCTAATTCACGTCCAAAGTTGAGCTCATCATCTTTTCTCTCATCCCATTCTTGGACTTTTGAACTTTCCTTTTCTCTCCAATGGAATTACTGTTCTTCCATGACTTTTTCTAGACAGTAATGGATTGAGGCACAGTGAATGTTCCAGTATCCTTTTTTTTTTCTTTTTAATAACAAAACTTTTCCTCCTCTGTTCCATCTTCCACACAGCATCCCAAAGATGCAGATATGATCATGGCACTCCCTGCTTTAAACTCTCACTTTGCCAAGATTGAGGTACCCTTTGCCAATACTTGCATTCAGGCAAAGGAGAAAAAAAGAATTGGCCATGTCTCAGAAACTATTTTTTCTACTGCTAATACAGTCCAAAGAAAGCCATGTGCCAAATCTCATCAATCTGTTTGCTCATTAATGAATGATTTATTAAATAAACATTTCATGGGTATGCATAAGTATTGTCTTGAAAATGCATGGCAGTTTCCAATAGTACATTTTTCACTCTTGGCTCCAACCGAGTCTTTCTAATCTTCCTTTTCTGGGGCTGTGCATACTTTCACTAACTTTCCTTCTCCAGATTTATTTTACTTATGTTTGTATCCATCATTGCCCAGGTCAATTCTCCTAAGTGTAATTTGGGGTATATGACCATATAAATTTGACTATTCCTAATGTGGTGAAATGTAGAAAACTCCAAATAGTGAAAATCCAAGGATTATTTACATATAATTTAGGAAACTTTTCTGCGTCTTAGGTTAATGGTAAATTTATTTCAACAATTATAGTGTTGATAAAAAGAATTGATCTAGTCATCTGAGGATTTTCTTTTATAGCCATATATAATTCACAAAATAAATAAGCCTGCACATGAGAAGCAATAATTTCCTCCTTATATATAACTGTATAGAGGAGTTTATTATAAGTAGTAATGGTACGTTCCATGTCAGCATATTTAAGACATTAAATATTTAGAGAGTATGGTATAAAGATTGTATTTCCTTACTTTGCATGGTCAACTGGAGGTGTTGATAACAACAACTTACGTTTCCCCCTTGCAAAGACTTGCCATGGCAAGCAGAAGAGATCATCTTATCTCCCTTTTATAGATGAGAAAACTGGCTCCAACATGCTAATAGATCTGTTTGAATTTACACAGATTGAGGCTAAAATTTTCATCCCCACTCCATACGTTCCCCACTTAACATTGCCTTTGTGAAAGCGCTACAATATTGTCTTTGGGCCATTATGAATTGCTTTGAAGAAAAAAACAAGTGTTATGTGCTTTGATGCTATGTTTAGTAGGACATATGATTTAGGTGACTGTAGTGTAAGGAATAATCTAGAAAATTAATCAAATCCAGTGATTGTGTATAAATGGAGGTTTTTAGAGTTTTGGAGACTGCCACATTTGCAAAGCTGTATATTTTGATATTGTTTGTGACTTCTCATTAAACTTTACTCTTGCTAAAAGGCCAATGGTGGGGTGGGGTTTGGAGTTAGAGAAGGCAGGTGCTTCTTTTTGAAAAAGGAAACCTAGGGCTTACTTGTATATTACTAACAGTCTAAAGAGTTCATCTTCTTCACTTTAACTTTTGAAAATGGCCAAACCAGTGTGCATTGAACAGTCTTTACAGTGTGGTACACACACCACTTTTATTGCAGAATGTAAAATTTACTTAGGGATTAAAAGAAACTTTCAAGCTACATGGCTTAGGAAAACAATATTTAGTCATGTTAACATTTGCTCTTTCCAAAATGTCTACACATGTAATAGTGATATTTTAAAAGTCGAAAATACTGACTTAGCTGATAGACAGAGAGTACGTTACATATAAATATAATCTAAAAAGCCATAATATCAAATTGATGTAGTCTTTCCTTTGAATAATTTGTATTCAGCAGGATGGACTAAAGCCAGAGCAGAATCATGCATGAATACAGCTACTACTTTTTCAGTACTAGATGCTTTGTACTTATTAACTTTACTCCTTATTACACCTTGAAATCTGGTTAGTTTTGCTTCCACTTTTACATATAGTATCCTGAATTTCAGGGGAGGCTAAGTAACTTGCTCCATCAAATAATTAGAAAGTGTTGGCGTTGGGATTCAAATCCAGGTGTATCTGTTTCATAAGACCATGTTTTTTCTTTTTCCTTAGCATAAATGTATGCATGGAGTAGTGAGTATTTTCCTAATGAAATAGTTTTTTGAACACAGGCTTCTGAGAGCCAATAGTTCTAGCAGAAGTGGGCAATCTTTATGTCACTGGTGGCTCACCTCTTATCTTTGCTCCAAATATTAAGCAAAGAGAATGAATCTCAGGGAAAAAAAAAGCCATTATTTCAATGTAGGGTTGTTTGTTCTGGTTCTCTACAGCAAGAGTGAATGATGGTTTCATGGATCACGACTCCAAAGGAGAATGCCCAATGACTTCTTGAGCGTGATTGAAATAAAATCAGAATTTTGTTTTAAAGTTGTAAAACTGATTAAACTCTGTAATGGTGGTGGTAATTTAAAAAACAATGCAGTCTTAGAGGGAGGCATCTGTCATTGCTGTAGTCTTCCAGATGAAAGTGTAAGAGAAGGTAGAAAAGCCTCTAAGAACCAAATATTATGCCTGAAACAAAGAAGTGCAACTTCCTTCAGAGTAAATGATGCTCTTGAAAGGAGCCTTTGAAAGTAGTGAAGGAAACAGTGACAGACACACTTCTGGATAAAAATTTATTTTCTCTCCATTTAAAAAATAACTTTAAAAGGCTTTTGACCTAGCATAAGGCTACTCAAAAACGTTGGTAGCTATGGAGTAGAAAGTAGAGGTTTTCATATATTAAAAACTAGCTATGTGTTAGAAAGCAAAGGGCTGAAGTGCTCCTCATGAACAAAGGCTGTCATTGGGTAGGGGTGGGAATCAGTGTTTAGACCAGAGATATTTCCTATGTGGATGAGCCACCTAGCAAAGCCAACACAATATGCTAAGGAATAAAAATTGTTTAGGACAATATAAAGAGAGATTGTGACGAATCCTATGAGGACTTAGGTGTAGATTAATGGGCAACTGACGGATGGGAACATAATGTTTTCCCTGGGTTATAACAACAGAATTTTGATCTCTTAATTTCAAAACAATCAGAAATGAAACAGAATCTTACATGGAGAAATGTATTAGAGATTAATAAATTTAAGAAAAAATATTTCAGTGAGAGCACTTTCAAGGAAGATACAGTAAGGAGATGTATGAGTAATTTATTGAAACTAATTGATATCAGGAACTTATTAAATTCCTTTGAGGTCCCATTACACTGAGGTCATAGATGATTCAAGAAGCAGTAAGAAGTGATCACACTTTCCCGGCCTAGAGGCCCCAGGAGATACTACTCCCCTACTATAGAAAAATAACTTCTGGGTAAAACCAGACAGGGCAGGGCAAAGGAGCTTTACTTTTCCAGAAAAAAAAAAAATTACAAATCCAGCCCCGTTCAGATAATTGACACTGGAGCATCCAATGCACTTCAATCTGTTACTGCCTAGAAGAAATAATTTAAGAGAAAGCACTGCAGGTCAACAAAGATGATGTTGCTTGGTTACTCAAAACCCTTTGGTAGCATGCTGAGTTGCTCAGCTTTTTAGAAGAACACTCTTTGTATCCACATAGGAAAAGGATGGAGACCACTTGAAACCATTTTTAATTGCAAACCTGCTTCATCTGAAAGCAGGCTTCACTTTTGTGGTACACAAGCAAGTTCGGAGGTCTTTAGTAAGATGTAAACTACCAAGATAATAAAAAATGTTTAATTTGATCTGTTCTTCTAGATATTGATCTTGTTGTGATGAATTTGCTCTGAAGGAGTTTGAACCGTTTATTTTAGGGGGTGGGAAATTCAGGTTTTAGACTTCCTGGCTCAGGTGTTCTGGGGGCTGCCTGGAGGCAGCACTGTTCAGGGGAGAGTATGGAGCTCTGGTGTCAGACAGACTCCATCCAGATCCTTCTTATGCTACTCTATGCCTTTGGGAAAAAAAACTACTTAAAATGTCTGAGCTTTAATATCTCATCTTTTGCATAGAATCAGCGGTTTTTCCGTTGAGATTTATTGCAAGGATTGAATGAGAGAACGTGTATTATGTGCTTAACACCTAACAGATTTCCAACATGTATTCACTTATTATTTTAAAATGGAGTGCTGCAAATATTTTCTCTTCTATAGCAGAGGCTCTAAAGTATCCTTTTACAACATATCACCTATATGCGTTAAAGTGGGAGGAGCTTCAAAAGGGAAATGGGGAGGAGAATGTAGGAGGGTTGTTGAAATGGGGATGCTCTTTAAAAATTTAGTCTTTTCCAATGAAAAAATAAGAATTGGACTCTTTTTTTTTTTAATGGGTGTAAGTAGAGTGGAACTCAAAATGTTTCCTAAGACTACAGAAAATGTTTTTCTTTCTCTTTATTATTTTAGAATAGTTGGTTTAATATTTATTCGGTTATTGGTATATATTTCATTTTATGTACTACACATTTTGCTAAAATAGCGATACACTTTATTACTTAATGCGTTAGCAAATCGGTGGGAAGAGATGAGATGTGGAAGTTTTGTAGGCAATTCTGTCTCAGTACTATATTTGGAAGCATAAACATTCACCCAATATTTTAAAAATTTCCTGAATTTGTACCAAATATTTCCCAAATTTAGCCAATAGGAATATAAAGAGCTAAGCGCTGTTGTGATCAAAAGTGCAGATTAGGTTAGACTTATTCCCAAAATGACAACAACATTCTTAAGCTTAGAATTCTCTATTTATATACCTAGACTGTTTCAAAAAATTGAAATTCCAGCTCTTCCCCTGATCATTAGATTTGTATTGATTATAATTAAAAAATATATATTATTCCATTTAGCAGGAAAAAAAAGGATTTCACAGATAAAAACTTGATCATTTTTGAACTAAGATGAAATGCCTAAAAGTTGTCAGCCTATTTCCCAGAATAATTCTTCATATGAGGGAAGGGAAAGGTGAAAAGGAGTAATGGAATGGATAAGCTTATGAGTAGGTGTGGCAAGTGTGAGGAAATGAGAGAGAGCTATGAGAACCTTCTGTCTCATAATTAGAGGGAACAGGAACCCCCCCGAATTTCAGTTTTTAAATGTTGCCATTGGAGATGTAACCATTTGGGTTGGGCTGAGGGAATAGGTGGTTAGCAGAATCCAACCCAAATGAGAAAAATGAACACCAGAAATAATTTCAGAATCAAAAGAAAAGCGACTTTTAGGATTTAAAAAATACAGCCTAGTATATCATTGCGGTTAAGATAACTATCCCTGAAATAAAACTTCATGGGTTCAAATCATGGCTCACCACTTGCTAGGGGTGTTCCAATGCATAGAAAGAGCATCAGTCAGTACCTGGCACAGAGCAAATACTCGGTGACATGTTGTTGTTGATGATAGTGATTGTGATTATCGATATACTATTCCACAGAAAATAGGGCCAATTACTCCCTCATTGTGTTAATAAAAATAGAGTAATTTGGTACCATTTTCAAATGTGTGATCATCACCAAATTGACAGAAGAGAGTAGAATACCAGATAAATTGTCAGTGGTATTATTTTTAAATAGTATTAAATAAGAAAGGTCAGGTGCTAGAGAACACAAATTAGTAATCTAATTAAATCACCAGCAAAGAGACAGATTGTGTTAACAGCAGTCAAATTTGTTATTACAGAGCAATTATTAAAGTGAAATATTGAAAGTTGCTATGTATCATTACTAGGTTTTAAACATTTCATTTACACAGGCAGAGAAGTAAGTATAGATTAATCAGTTCATTTGTTAGGTTAAAAGCTCCTTTATTTAAATATTTATATCATTTGTATAAAGGGAGCAACATTGTTGAAAACAGAAAAAATATTCTGTGGCATTCTGAGCTGCATCCCTTTATAAAATTGTTTGCACAAGTCGCTCTCACTAGAACAGTCTCCAAGTACCACATATCCTAATTTGTGAGATTAAATAACCGTTTCTGGTTTTGACATTGGTACATTTCCTTAAATCACTGTCAAATAAAATGATTTCAATGTGGCACCAAACTATTATTGAGTTATGTTATATATTCAAGGAATGTAATGTTTTATGAAAAATCAAGATTTTTACAAGACTAGGGAAAGTTACTTTCTTCCGCCACCCACCCACCTTGATTTCAGGACTTTGTTAAGACTAGGAAAACCTTTACAGGCTCCTTAATACTATAGTATTTCAACGGGACACATCCAGACTTCCACAACCTTTATATCAGCCTGAACCATATTCCATACCGGGCACTCTCAGTTTCAAACTTGGGGACCTGGGACAAGTTAATTTTACCTCTTTAAGCTCCAGTCTCTTGATTTATGTAATAAGGATTAATAATTGCCTCATGACTTTATCATGAGGATTACATGACTGTTTTTATAGGGATAGGTCATCACAGTACTGCCAGAAATACATTTAAAAAAATTTTTTTTAACGTTTATTTATTTTTGAGACAGAGAGAGACAGAGCATGAACAGGGGAGGAGCAGAGAGAGAAGGAGACAGAATCGGAAGCAGGCTCCAGGCTCTGAGCCTGCAGCCCAGAGCCTGACGCGGGGCTCGAACTCACGGACCGCGAGATCGTGACCTGAGTTGAAGTCAGACGCTTAACCGACTGAGCCACCCAGGCACCCCCAGAAATATATTTTTTAAGTTGTCATTTTTAAAGTTTTATTTTCGTGAATCTTAAATGAGTGGCAGTTATTTGGTCAAATTTACTTAGGTACTATTGATATCTATTTAAGTAGGTGTCTGATACATTGAAGTGTGTGTGTGTGTGTGTGTGTGTGTGTGTGTGTGTGTGTGTGTGTATGCACATGCACATAGTCATGTTTGGAATGGTAAGTTTTCTTTGATTAATTATACTTTTTTTCTTAGAAAAGAGTGAAAGAAATGGTTTTACACATACACATACACCCATTAATACAGATAGTTTCTGACTTATGATGGTTCAGTTTAACGTGTTTCGACTTTATGGTGGTCGAAAGTGATAAGCATTCGATAGAAACCATACTCTGAATTTTGAATTTCTATTTTTTCCCGGGCTAACCATATGTGGGAAGATTCTCTCTCATCGTGCTGGAAAATGGCAGTGAGCCCCAGCTCCCAATCAGCCAGGCAATCACATTGGAGGGTAAACAACCAATAAACTTGCAACCATTCTGTGACCACCCAACCATCCTGTATATCACTGTCAGTACAGTATTCAATAAATTACAGGAGATATTCAACACTTCACTATAAAAAGAGGCTTTGTGTTAGATGATTTTGCCCAACTGCTGGCTACGGTAAGTGTTCCGAGCACTTTCAGGAGAGGTTAGGCTAAACTATGATGTTCAGTAGGTTACCTGTATCAACAGCATTTCCGACTTGAGGTATTTTCAACTTATAATGCATTCATGGGGACTTAACCCCATCATAAGTGGAGAAAGATCTGTCTATGCAACAGGAATTAGTATCGGTGTTTGGTATAATCAAAAGGGCTGTGAATTTAGAGTCTTGAAGCTCTGGGAAGCTTTTATGAAATTCTCATCTTGAGGTTCATCTGCTTCCACATATAGGGTGTAGATTTGTATTGTGAACAGACTTTGACATGCCTCGCTTTGTCCTTAGTTGAGAACCTACGAAGATGAAAGTTCTTGAGGAACTCACAATTTATAGGGAAATATGCATGAATCATCTAAAAAATTATCATAATACATCATAAGTGCTGAAACGTATTTATAAGCTAATTGTTATGGGAGCACAGAGGAGGTAGCACTTGCTTTAGGTTTTGAGGGAAAAATAAGGTTCATAGGAGAAGAACCAAAAGACATTCACAAAATAAAAGGAACAGCATTGGTCAAAGCATAAAGATCCGAGACGTTGCCAAGAGAAAGAAGGTGGGTTTCTTGAACAACATATTGGGTGGATATCAATACTGTGATCTGTTTGGAAGTTATCTGGATTTCTAAGCAAGAACTAGGATAAATTCTTCCCTTCAAGACTAATTTAAGATATGGCTACAAAAAAAGAAAAACAAAAAAGCAAAAACAAACAAAAAAACAACCCATAATGTGTTTTGGTGTTATTGGGGCAAAGACACTGAGGGTTTATTATCATTCTCTTTAAATAGGTGACCACCAGAGGCTAGAGGTGGTGTACATAACAGGGAAAACAATCAGTAAATGCAATAATAATGCCTTGGTGTGCACTTCTATTTCCAAGGGTAATTATTTGTTTAATTAAAGGCTTCAGAATCAACCAGAGATGCTAGGGCCCAGAAGTATTAAACATGAGTCTCTTTGGCAGTGCAAGAATGTGTGGTGACCTTTCAACCTCTTAATATAATCCAGCCTTTTCTCACTTTGAAGACCATATCATGTGATGTCTTTATGTATATTATTTTTTCTTATAATTGTTGACTGTTTATACAATTATAGCTGCATATCACAAAAGAATTGAGGCAGAGAAAGGTTGAGTTATATGCCTAATTGATACCCTTACCTAGAAATTCATGGAGCCAGGACTGGAATTTAGGCAATTCTGTATTCTGGAAAAAGAGTTCTCGCAGTATTGTAAGAGGTTAGACTGACGAGACAAGGAATTCAAGGCAGGAAGACTGTTGTGCAGGCTACTGAACTTGTCAGGAAAGAGAAGATGACAGAGGAATAGAGAAACGCACATGACAAGAGACACTCCCGTAGCATCAACAGCATGGGAGGACTCAGTGTAGAGATAGAATGAGAGGTTGAGGGTGATTTCTGTGGTCCAGTCATTTTGTATGGATTTCTGCACAACAGGGAGCACAAAGGAAGAACAGAGATAGGTGAAAATACTGATTTGTGCTTGGGGTTGAGGTTGGCAAACCAGGGCCTTGTTGGTACTTCTGCTCTGGAGCTCAAATAAAAGATCGGAATGAAGATGTGGATTTGTTGATGACTTGAGCATAGTCTTCAGGTTTCCTCAGGTGATTGCGTTTTTGCTTTGGCCTCTCACATCAGCTATCATATATTGAAGTTTTGGGGGGTTTTTTGGTTTTGTTTTTTTTCTTTTTCACTGTCTTGACAGAGAAGTTACAGTATGCTCGTAATGTATGCAATGTGCCATTGTTATTATAACACATGATCCCACAATGGAGGTCTGGCCAAATATCCAAGAAGTAAAAATCAGGATGAACCTCCCCGCTTCCGTATTTTGTCTGTATTGCATTCGTTGTGTGCTGGGGCTCGAGAATTTGATCGAAGCTTACTGCTCTCTGGACTCATTTTGCTAACCACTGTTCACTGGGATGTAAGGTGTCCTGGAGTCTCACCTGAGCCCCACCTGGTGCTAATTTCTTTGCAAGCCACATTTGGGGTTCTTGGGATACTGGCTGTGACTGCAGAGCTGGACGTGGGATGCTCATTACTTTTCATTCTAATGTCGTCTGCAGAAACTGCCTCTTTGGGAGCCAGGACCTGTGAGGATGATCTTCCGGAGCAGCAGTTGAGAGCAACCTCAGGTAACTGGTCTACTCATTCTCGAAATCTCGTGGTCCTAACTGCGTTCCACTTGTGACTCTCGTAATTTATGTATGAAATGTGTCTCTGGAAGTGCTCTAATTAGATCTGATCAGATCTCTTACACAAGTAAGTTAAAAAGCAAAATTAAATATGCCGGATATTTGGACACATATACAAAGTAACATTTTAAAGAACAAGTAACTTCTGCAGGATAATTTCTCACATCTACATTCATACACTATCAAATTTCACCTAAGTGGTCAGTTTTATACAAACTATAAGTCAAGAAACCAAATACTATTTTTCCCCAAATTAGTTAGTGGAGTTGTTTTTGGTAATTAACGAGTTGACTGGACTTTGTATAGTCATATCAGCACATTTATTAGTCCATTGCATTGAGTGTATGTGTATGTGTGTGTGTGTGTGTGTGTGTGTGTGTGTGTGTTAAAAAAAATGGCAGCTATGCTTTCTTAGCTGCATTATATTCAGATACTTTAAGAGGAAATCCACCCATGGTGCCATGACGCACCTCATTGATTCCTGCTATATAAGTACGATCACAATTATCAGATTTATACAATTGGAATAATAATGTGCCATATATGATTATAAAATAATCATGTGCCAAAATGGTTATAAAAAGTCCTTTGCATTCATAATAGGGAACTGAAATACTTTTTTGCAGGTGAAAACGTTCCTTCAATAGAAAGTCAGGACTTCTCTCTTTAAAAATTCTTTAAAGTTAGGGATGCCTGGGTGGTTCACTTGGTTAAACGTCCGACTTTGGCTCAGGTCATGATCTCATGGTCCGTGAGTTGGAGCCCCACGTCGGGCTCTGTGCTGACAGCTCAGAGCCCGGAGCCTCTTTTGGATTCTGTGTCTCCCTCTCTCTCTGCGTCTCCCCTGCTCATGCTCTGTCTCTCTCTCTCTCGAAAATAAATAAACATTAATTTTTTTAAAATTCTTTAACATTAAGTTTACTTCACCTATTCATTCTCATGAATGCTTTTTCATTTTTTGTGTTATTTTCCCCTAGAAAAGTAGAGTGCATATTTAAAATAAAATAGCATACAACAGTTTGCCTCCCTCACCTCAAGCCAATCAAAGGATTTCATTAATAATCAGTTTGGAAGCAATAGGCCAAAAATCAAGACTATGACAAAAATATCAAACTAAAAGGAAGACATTCTCTGTCAATAAATTTATTTGTTGCTTTGTAAACAAGGGCACCGAAATCTACACCTTCACCTCGGTCTCTGAGAAGCTTTATACTGAGATACTCTCGGGATTTCTGGATATTTCCATGGAGATGTTCTACAGGAAAGTCTGATACAACAAATTCCAAGTGGAATTTCTCTTTTTGGCGAAACTGTTTCTTCTCCCCCATGTTAACTGATGCCATCCTGCCATAGACATAGTTATCGCAAAGAAGAAAACTAGGAATCATCGATTTTACTCAGAATATTAGTGCCAGCGACTGTTGGGCATCGGTCATGAATAAGACAGATGAATTCTCTCAGTTTTTAGACGATATTTCTATACAAAGAAATAAGTTATTTTCAGATTTCAGTAAATGTAATGAAGTGAAAGAGGTAATGTGCTACAGCAGAGGTTCTCAAAGCGTGCTCAAACAAACTCAAAGCATCAGCACAAACTGGGAATTGTAAGAATTCAAGTTCTTGGTCCCCCATCCTAGATTTACAGAATCAGAAACACTGAGGATGCGGCCTGGCAATCTGTAGGTAACAAGCCGTCCAGGTGATGTGATTCCCACTAAAGTCTCAGAATCACACCTTTATGATAGATGATGCACCCCTTTAGAAGCAGTGGTCAGAGGGGCACCTGTGTGGCTCAGTCGGTTAATGCTTCTGACTCTTGATTTTGGCTCAGGTCATGATCTCAAGGTTAGTGGGACTGAGCCCTACCTTGCGCTCTGCGCTGACAGCATGGAGCCTGCTTGGTATTCTCTCTCCTTCCTCTCTCTCTGCCCCTGCCCTGGTGCACCCTTTCTCTCTCTCTCAAACTGAATAAACTTAAAAAAAAAAAAAAAAAGTAGTGGTCAGAGAAGTTCTCTGAGGAAATGACAGGTGAACTGAGTCCTAAATAATGAGAAGGAGCCAGAGTCTGGGGAAATGCCTTTTAGGTAGAGGTGGGAAGAAGTTGGTCATGTTCCAGGAAGAGAAAGACAGCTAATGTGGAGAGGTTAATGAATGAGTAGGGGAGTGGCATAAGGTGCATTCATAAAGGTAGCCAAAAGCCTGGTCACTTCAGCCATAGTAAGAAGTTGGTGCATTATTCTAAGTGAAATAGGAAGTGTGGCAGGGTTCAAGTAGGAGAATAGCTTGCTTTTATTAAGATGTGCAGCATAAGTTATAGGAAAGCAGGAGCAAGTCTTATCTCATTATTAAACCATTTCAAAATCCAGGTAAGAGATGAGGGTACTGACAATGGAAATCTAGAGAAATAGACAGATCTAGTGTGTACTAAGTGTTTTGGAATTTGAGATAACAGAACTTACTAATAGATTGTATGCCGATGAGAGAAAGAGAAGAGTCAAGGAAGACTCTTGCTTCGGTCGACGGTGGTGGCACCATTAACTAAGATGGAGAGATTGGGGTGAAACAGAGTGAGTTGTGTTGAGGGGGGGCCAAAAGTTAAAATTAGGCACATGAAGTTGTTATATCTTCTAGACATCCAAATGGAGATATACATTTAAAGTAAGGGATCTGGATGCTATCATCTAGGAAGATTATTATTTTTCCTCAAATTAAACTCTCTTTGTAGATAGAGAAGACAATAGGGCTTCAGGCCAGCGCTAGAGACACGTCAATGTTTAGATTTTTTTTTACATTTATTTATCTGAGAAAGAGTTAGGGGGAGGGGCAGAGAGAGAGAGAGAGAGAGAGAGAGAGAGAATCACTAACAGGCTCCATTCTGACAGGACAAAGCCCGACCACAGGGCTCGATCTCACAAACCATTAGATCCTGACTCAAGCCAAAGTCAAAAATCGGATGCTTAACCAACTGAGCCATCCAGGCACCCCTCTAATATTTAGATTTTAAGTGGAGGAGGCCTCAGCAAAGGGGAATAAGAGGGAACTTTCAGAGAGGTAGAACAAAGTCACAACAGTCTGATGCAATGAAATTCAAGAGGGGGGCTTTTTTTCAAGGGCAAGGGCATAGTAACTTCTGCTGAGCCAGGTTAAGTAATATGCAGATGGAGAAGTGGTCACCGCATTTCACAGCATGGAAGTCCTTGGTGGCTCTGCGAAGACCAGTCGATTTGAAGCCTGACTGGAGAGTTGAATAATAAATGTGATTTAGTAGAGAAAGAGAAAATGCAAACAAACAAACAAGGCCAAAATCAAACAAGTACCTTCTTAAAGTTTTATTGAAGGGAAATAGAAGAATGGAATAGAATCTGGACTCCTCCTTTTCTTCTCATAATTTTGCTTCCTAAATTCAATTTAGTGTTCCAACTACTAAGTACTGCCTGCCTTCTGTATTCCAGGCACCGTTGGGACGCCTGGGTGGCTCAGTCGGTTAAGCGTCTGACTTCGTCTCAGGTCATGATCTCACAGTTCATGGTTTCGAGTCCCGTGTCGGGCTTTGTGCTGATAGCTCAGAGCCTGGAGCCTGCTTCTGATTCTGTGTCTCCCTGTCTCGCTGCCCTTCCCCCATTTACAGTCTGCCTCTCTCTCTCAAAAATAAGTAAACATTAAAAAAAAATTATATTCCAGGCACTGTTCTAGGTGCTTCTGGCACAAAAATAAACAATATAATTACTGTTTTCAGTAAAGATGTACCTATTAGGGGAACTAGGCTATACACAGATAATTTTCACATCTTAGGGTCAGGTTTTTTTACATCAATGCATAAGAAAATAAAAGCAAAAAATAAATTTTAAAAAATTCAAAAATGTATCTAGAACCATTAATCTTTGTTCAACATTCAGGGAAGAGTTTTTGGAGAAAGAAGTAATTAATAACACTAGTAATAACATGGGTAGCATTTTTAGCACTTACTTTGTGTTAGGCTCTGCACTGACTGATTTTTATTCATTATCTTAGAACAAACCTATGAAGCAGGGGTTATTAACCCCATTTTTATGGATGATGAAACTGATATTTCCCATACTGTGCTTGAAGGAAAAGTGGCGGTTATACAGTGGAAATAAATTGTTCTAGATAAGACAAGAAAATATAATGGCATATCTTACAGGGGAGGAGGAGGGCATTAATAATGGTTACATGTTTCTAGAACAGTGGGTTCACGAAATATGGCCATTGGACCAGTAGTACAGCATCACCTGGGAACTTAGAGATGTCCAGTCTTTGTTTTAACAAGTCTTCCATGTGATTCTGGTGCCCTAACGTTTGAGAAGACTGTTTTCGAAATTAAGTGCTGGGCAGGAAGGAAAGAAAGATGAGAGTGGGGTGGTAGATAGGGACCTGGTATCTTGAAGATATTCTTACCATGTATGGAAGATTGAGCTTTTAGATTTTAGACACTCTAAGATTTTAAGTGGGGAAGTCGGGTTTAAATAGATCAAACTGAGGATAGATTTGGTTGGAGTAGGACTGGGCAGAGAGACAATGGGGGAGTTCAGGAAAGAATTCTTATAAGCTAGGTATCTAGAGTAGATGCTCAATAGCTAAAATTAAAACTAATATATAAAGTGTTTAAGTTACTCTCCTCTGCTTCCTCTTTACATGATTCCTCCTTGGGCTTAAAAAGTATGCAGTGTTTTCCTCAGACAACTCAGAGGGTTCCCAAACCTAATTGTATAAAAAAACAATGGGAACCAAGCACAATTGGCTGGTGCTTAGATCAGAGGGCTACTACTGAAATAGATTTGCTTAGAAATTGTATAATTTTATAGAATAAATTAATAGTGATTTTCCAGTCATTTTTTATTATTCAAATGGAAGTATTCTAAGCTAGTTATTCAGAAACTTTTCTTTCTTTGAAATATAGTTTATGTGTATGTGTAGAGTAACTTATAAGATCATTATGTTAGGTATGATAAAAATGCTAGGGGAAGTTATTGTAACACACTTGAAAAATATAAGACTACAGTAGTATTTTCTCTTCTTCCTAGTATTTTGAAACTTTTAAAAACAAAAAATGTACTATCACTTATTTGAAAACTGGGAATGGAGCACCTGGAGGACCCAACTCTTGATTTCGGCTGAGGTCATGATCTTATGGTTTGTGAGACGGAGCCCCTTGTCGGGCTCTGCACTGACAGCACAGAGCCTGCTTGGGATTCTGTTTCTTCCTCTCTGCCCCTCCCCCACTCACGCACACACCAGTGTGTGCTCGCTCTCTCTCTCTCTCTCTCTCTCAAAGTAAATAAGTTTAAAAAGGAAAGGAAAGGAAAGGAAAGGAAAAGAGAGGAGAGAAGAGAAGAGAAGAGAACAAAAGAAAGAAAAGAAAAGAAAAGAAAAGAAAAGAAAAGAAAAGAAAAGAAAAAAAGAAAAGAAAATTGGAAAGTTCTACAGGACCCAAATGTATTTTAAACTTAAGTACATTCATGTCATAAAGTTTAACATATGAATAAATACTGTATTTTTATATTCCGTAAGGCAAAACACTAATTAAAAATACATGTTCTGTAAATACAACAGTGTTATGAAATGTTATAATACTTTCATTATTGTTATTTGTAATCTGTTAGTGAAGAAACCTATTGAAAATGAAAACTGCTTTAACATCTTCATTTTGGAATTTTGTATAACTTAGTGTCTTTATTTTGGAATTTTATGGATTGGAATTTTATGGAATTTTCCTTCGTTTTAAGGCATTCCTTTAATACATTAGTATTACATATGAATACATTAATATAATATACATATTTTGTGTCCTATAAAGCATCTTATATTTTACGGCATTTTACTGTTGAGGTAAATGTGGTACTTGAAAATTACAAAGTAGACACTCCTTCCCTTAACTCCAGATCCAGCCTACAGTTTTCCTAGAGAAAGCTCTTTCTCCTCATTAATATTCTTGACTCTAAAGTCTATTTATAGAATGAATGTCAAATTTATTTCAAAAGCTCTCTTTACGAATGAAAGTGAGGCTCTTTTTTTTCTGGCTTGTATGAAACTTTATGGTGTATATAAGTCACCCTTTGATTATTTTTTGCGTGATTAGAAATTTGCAAAGTTCTATGGCTCCAAAGAGCCTACCTGTAATAAACAGCTTGCGCCTTCCAAACCACAAAACAGGTCTGAATTGCTTGCGCATTAGAGCTAATTGCCTGCCTACTTCAAAGGAAGAACCAGAAAAGAGAGAGGGGAAAAAAGTCACAGAAGCAGAGGCAGTGCGGGCAAATCCGCCTCTAGAGGTTATGAGTTGTGGCCTGGAAGAGTCAGGCCAAGTTATGGCCTCAGAACTGCTGTTTGCGATTAAGTTGATGGGGAGAGTCTACCCCACAATCTTTCCCTGCTGCTGACACAGAGTCTTTGTTCACATTCAGATTTCTCAAACTGTTGCCAGGGTCAGGCTGAGGTCAGACACCACAGTGATGTATAGAAGAGCATGTCTGGGAATTTCTCTCACACTTAAAACACATCCTGGAAAATGAAGAAGACCCTGCGAAAACCGTCCGATGAGACCCAGATTATACTGTAGTTTTGTCTTTTAGTGCCTTCATAAGTTTTGTTTTCTTCTCCTGACATGCTATGTTTTATTAATGTGAGTTGCGATAGCCCTTACAATTTTATGTCCCCTCAAGATAAGGACACTCAGTAGCACTCTGACACTTCATTTTCCAGCCCTGGGGGAAAGGTCCAGTAAATCTACTCAAAGAAGTGTTGCATCCCTTCCCCAGGACGAGTTGAAAAGTAATTGCCATGGGCTGTCGTAGGTGGAGGGCCTGACACTGGATGTCATGTCACATGTGTGCACTTGGCAGGGAAACAGCCCCATCCAGTCATGACCTCAGCCTTCCAGCCCCCCAAACCAAACTGGCCACGGTCCCCACCCAGGCTGGCCCCTGCTGGGCTGAGGGAGCCTGTGTTTGATCAGTAATTATCGCTGATGGGGGGGTGAAAGCAGGCTAGGGCCTTAAGAAGTGTTGATTCTCCCCTCTTAGAGGAAATATTTCACAGGTATTTGCCTGAAAGGGAAGCTTCCCCCACAGTCCTCAGATGACTGACCCCCTCCCCCACGGACCTCAGCTCTGCTTTTGTGCAGTGGCAGAGTGCAACTATGGAATAAATGGATTTGTGTGGTGCCTTTGAGGACTCACAGTTGAAACAAATTCTTGTTTCAAATTTATTAAATGCCCTTGTTTTCCCCTCGGCTTTTTGGAGTTTCCCCATTGAGCCCAGAAGTGCCCCCTTCTGTTGTTTCCTGCTCGCACAGTTGTAGAGCAGGGCCGGCCGGTGAGGCACTAAATAGCATTTTTTTTTTTGTGCTCAGCTGCTACATATGACAGTGGATATTTCATTCTGCTGTCAGAACGTTATTAATAAAACATGGGGTGTGGAGAGGGCCACGATTTCCCCTTTCAATCACTATAGCATTTGCAATGAAAATTTTATGCAGTGTGTAATTTTCAGTTAATGCTTGACACTTAAAATGTCCGCAGCAGCGTTTTGTATGGTTATTGAAGGGTTAATTGTATCATGTTCTCTGCATAAAAGCTCTGCTTATCAAAAGCAAATAGAAGAGTGTATGCAAATGTGTGTCGATGACCTTTTGCCTTTCCAGGGTTAATTTATATGGTCATTAAAGATTTTATGAAATTGAGCAGCCTGGTGCTTCAAATCCCATTTTACCTTCTTCTCCTAATTTATGTAATTCCTACCTGAACAGGGGAATATGATTTTTATTTTTTGTGCTGCAATGAAAACAGCATGCCATGCTGTGGGGAGTTGCGAGTCTGGTTATCTGGCATTACTCAGATTGCTAAAAATTCATTAAAATGTGACATCAGCACAGTGAGAGACAAATGATCGCAGGATGAAAGAGAACAGTGGGCCTTTCACGGATTAGTGCTACACAGACCCAGCATAGAGGCTAACTGCATAAACAGATTAATCCACCAGCAGCAGCATAGCTAAGATTTACAGAATAATTAAATAGGGTTGAGTTACTATGAGGATTTCCATGTAATCTAGCTGGTGTGAACCCGTGAATGAGGTGTGGGGTGACGTGGTTGTCATAGAAGAAGTATACCTTCTTATGTCCTGTACTCTGTATAGCTCCCCCTATAGAAACACACACACGCACACACACACGCGTGCGCGCACACACCCACACACACACACACACACACACACACACCAATGTAACTGAAGTTTTGAGATCCTACTCTGACAAATTCCAAAAAATTCCCCTGGGGCCTGGGGACTGAAGACAGGGGTAGCACCTGTCCTACATTTAACCCATCACGATCACATTATTTCACCAAGAATTTTTCCCAAGAATTGGATTTGTCCTGTCATCGGTCCAAGTCCACAGAAACAGTAGGCCTATGTAGTTTGTAGTTTACAAGTTTCTACTGTTAAGAGGACACGATTGCTGTGCACCTCTTGTTAAATCTTTTCTAGCTTGGACCGTACTTAAAATGCTTTCTCTTATTCTAATTTAGCACAGGCGCATTTCCTCAATGGGTGTGAAAGAAGTTCCCTTAGATGAAAATTTGCATTGGTGCAGTCAGCAGGTTCTAACAGAGACTTTGGAATAAATTTATCTTCTCTTTTCGGAGTAAATGTCTGCAGACGATTCACAAAGAGCACTGCTTTTCCATGGTCACGTTGATTTTAGTGTGCACGTTTCTGGGGTTTTCAATCCTACTGACTGGTCTGTTTTTCTTGACAGAAGAACAGAGTGAGGAGGCTGAAGGAGCCGGCAAGCCTGCCTCAGTGGCAGAGGATGACGAGAGAGACACGTGTGAGAGAGACAACAGTGAAGGCAAAAACTCTAATAAAGATTCTGGTAAGATGCTAGCATCCCTCACCTTTCTCCCCCCACCCCCCACCCCAACCCCGCTGACCCTCCCCCCCTCCCCCGCCATTCCCTGCAATCAGCCCTTCCTTCACCCCCCACCAAAGCTTATTAAAAGCTTTTATTCATTTTAAACTGTCTGAACATTCCCACTACTATTCATTGCATGTGCATTTTGCATGTGATTTCTATCAGTAGCCTCCCATTGACCTATTTTTAATCATAACCATCTGACAGAATAGATGTGGATAAGTTGAAGAATATTACAGGACGACCAGCAAGATTATTTTTTAATCAAATCAGTTTGTGTGCTTGTAATTTTTTAAGCGCCTTTCATTAATCTTAGCTATACTTGTGATTCCTCTGATGGCATATTAATTTTTCATAAGCACAGGATTAGATATCACTTGAATTTTTTTCATTCAGTCACATGCACCCCCCCAAACCACGTAACCCTAAAAATAAATGTTATTTTTCCTTGCTTTTTTACAACCTACACTCAGGAATTTGCTCTTTTTAAGGGCATCTATTTGAGGCATTTCAAACAAAATCCAGTGGAAAAGTTTACAGATGATTCAGCCTAAGAAAGAGGAAATATCATTGAAAAGGGATTAGGTGCTGGGTAATTTTGATCTTCTAGAATAGACAAATCCCAGTAATGAAAGCTACTGTCTTTGAAAACAAACCTTCGTGTCATGACATTTACTTGTGCACAAACAAACCCTAGGCCAGCATCTGGTGTGGATACCTAAGGCTTTTTCTGTGTTTGATTTGGCAAATATATGACTTCATCCATGCTTTGTATGTATGAGATGGAAATCTATGGTCGCAATGAATATTACATTGGCTACTTTTGCTGCACGCTATACCTAGTTTTATTATGTTGGACTCATTGAAGCAGAAGAAGTGCTGAAACGGGTTCAAGCCTATTAGTTTCAGGTACTCATCTATCTTTTCCTTGAATTCCAGTGACAGCTGCATATATAAAGAAGCTTGTTTTCACTATGAAGACATTGGGTTGTGCAAAAGATATCATTTTTACGTGCAAGTTTGTTTAAATCTGAATTATCCCATATTTGTCATTTGGTCTTTGCATATCTAAGTTTTGCATTCCCTTCAAAAATTATTTGAAGGGCCTCTCTGCTTCTTACCCCACGTCGTTCAATGCTGAATTTCTCTCAGGAGTCCAGTGGGAAAGCACCACTTAAATTTGCGTCTAGGATGCAATGGCTAACATATGATCCTAATTTGATTTAAACAAAGAGGATCTGAGGTTGGTATTGAGCCTAAAGCAATGTAAAAAAGGTGCCATAGCTGTATATTAGTAAGCTGGCTCCTGAGGTTACTGACAAGGGGTTTGAAATACCTCGTGATCGGTTAAGGTCAAGGGTAGTGCCATCCAAACCTCATTTGAAAATAATTGGAAATAGCAAGGTGGTCCAAGGATGGACCTCATCAAGGCTAACTGCTTGACTACTTCAGGGACGGCAGGCCTCTGTCTGTGCTCACTGGAGTCCTTCTCACAGTCATCCCCAAAGACATTGCAAAGCATATCCCTCCCATTCTTTAAAAGAATGTGTGAAATACACAGATAGCATATTAGTGTTTGTTAAATGCTCATGTAATACTGGCACTCGACATTATGCTTGGTTGTAAATATCTCATGCCTTCCAAAGGAGGGATTCTGGGAATCTCTTGAAAACACATCCAAGCTCACCATCAAGGGAGGAGTCTTATTTGGAATATACCACAGATGCAGGGGCTGTATCTCCACCAGCAGTTCACTGCTCTGTATAAATAATGGACTCAATCACTCCCTAATGGCCTGATGAGTCATTGTCTTCTTGAGCGCCTAATTGTACCATCTAGACAGGGCTTCAGCTTCTGGGAGAATACAGAACGTTGCATAATGTTAGTTGTTTAAAACTATTTTTTGTTCCTGCAGAAATTCCTCCCCAGGTGTGTCTGTAGAGATGAACGTGGAATTTAAGCACCAACTATTAGCAATTACTACCATGCAAATATTTAGCCGCAAAACCTCCTAGACGTCAAGACGGTTCTTGTAACTGACAACTAACGTGAACTTTCAACAAAGTTTTCCACTTTTTAAGTTGAATCTGATTAAGTGAAAACGTTATTACATGGGTTTTTCCTTATAATATTTCTAATGATTGAATAACCACTTACGTCTCTATTGGCTTGTTTCTTTATGCCGGTGATAATTGTCAAAAAATACCAGCAAACTTATACATTAATGACTATCTTAAAACGTTAGATGGGAAAACAGTGTGGCCCCACTTTAACACAGAAATTTTTAGACAGGAAGGAATCACCACATGTTAGGAAGACCATGTTTGTGTAAGCTGTTGTGCTGTGTTGCTGACATTAATCTCTAGGACTGGAGCTTTCAAGATGAGACTTGGCAATATGCAAGTTATATTTGTTGAATATTCATTCATAATAGAAAAGCCTCATAATGCCTCATTTATATTGTCATTTAAATCTAGTGCCACTTTAGATTAATTATAATCCAAATTATAGCTCTGTGCAGTACAAGAATTAATATAGAGTTTATCCAGATTAATACATTTGCATTGAAAATGTAATATGTCTCTGCCATGGCTAAGGGGACCACTTTTTAATAAGGGAGTAAACATGAGGAAGGATGGAAATTAACCTTCATTATTGCAATTAAAATTATCCTTTCATTCCGGCCTCATTAGAAAGAATACTGTACCAGTAATTATAATTTAGAATTATTTGTAGTTGAATAACATCCTTTGTTATATTCAAGTTTTATAACAGTCAAACTTTATCAAATACATTGATTGATAGATAATTACTCAGTTTTTTGTTTTATTGGTTTTTTTCCAGATTTGTTTTTGAGTACATATATGCTATTGGATTTTCCTCACTTATTATGAGTATAAACCACTTTACAACCTTCTGTATTTTAGGGATTGAAAATTATTAAGTAGGCAGCATCTGAATCAAAATGAATTATGTCATTTTTATATTAGCCATCTCATGCAAGCTAAATAATCCCATAACTGACAGATAATCATTGGCTCATCTATTTGGCAGTACTTATTTGTAATTAGATTTCATTTTTTAGTTTAAAATGCATTAAAATGGCATTGTTTTTTGAGAATATTGGGATGTCCTTAATAACAGAAAAATGAATTGTGATCTCATTTCAAAATTTTGTCTCGGGTAACAAACAGCGTTTAGTTCAAATAAAGTTGCGGACATAAACTATGAGTAATCACAAAACTTAATCAAAACCCTCCAAAATTGGCAGGCCCTTGTTTAATATATTTCTAGGATAAGACAATTCAGAAAAAGATCCCAGAGTTGATGCCCTACAATTTATCACGGAGGCCATAATACCTGAGATAGCACCCCTTTGAGTAGAAAAGGCATGTGTGCATAAAATGTAACTTCCATCATCTTTGCAAATAATCTTGATGACCTCCCTTATCCTCAAGAGTCTGTTCTTGTTATGTTATTACATCTCAGTTTTCTCTTCTTCTTCTTATCAATGGCATCTATTTCTGGGGTGCTTGGCTGTAAATGGGGGGAGGCAGCCTTTATTTATAACTTCTTTTTAATTTAAAATAAGATGGTCTTTAGGAAGCTCCTAACTTACATTAAGATCATGGTTTTTAATTAACTAAGTTAATTAGCCAAAAAATATTGAAGCTGACACATATATTGGGTGGAATACTATAGCCAACAGTGACAGCAATGGCTATGAAGTAATGGCCCTAAAATTTAACTCTTTGCTTCCTTGCTACAACACGGTATGTTACTAAATTAAAAAACAGTAGAATATACTGTTGATGAATATTAACAGTATAATATATTGTTGATGAATATTAATAAGGTAAAAATAAGAACATGGATTATTTATACCAAATATTTTCACCAACCTATAGCAAATGTAGTAAATTGTAAAATTTACTTAGTAAAATGTTTCAAACCATGAAAGCAATATTTTTGATCCTTTATAGTACTAACATTAGAATATATAAGCTTATGAAAACAAGGCCATAGCTATAAATTTAATAGATTTAGAAGTTTATGGGAGGTTTATTCTATAGCTGATGTTCCGTAGGGCCCGCAAGCAACCAGAGTCATGGAGATTATCTTTTAACTGGCGTGTGACAGTTTTTGATAGCATAGGGAATTGGACCAACTTATTATTTGGTCATGTCTAATTCTACCACGTACACAAAAGAATGATAAGGGAATATGACATAGTATTACTCTTTTTAAGGGAATGTATTCTTACTCATTAATAAGGAACTCTTTAAGAAAACTCTTTCAGTTCCACAGGAGAAAGCAACTGGTAGACATTTGCTGATTTAAATGCAATCATTTTATAGAACTTGATCTGACACCATAGGGAGTAAGTTTTATTTGCAAGATACTGTATAGCATAGTGTCTTCCTAATGTTATTTTTCACACTTTTAAAACAATAGCAAAAAGGCTGTTTTGAGAAGGAAAAACATATTTTTTGATGCCAGAATTAATTCTGAGATAAACATTCCTGTTTTTGACCTAACTTTTGGATATCAAGTACTTGGGTATTGTTTAATCAATGGAATGAAATTCTTCAGTCAGTCTCAAATTTAAGTTCATTCAAATACAAATATGATAAATCATTTTTTTCAACTATTTACAAAGAATCTAAATTTCTCCAAGGCACATGTATATACAGGACAAATGAACTAATTCAAATAAAATCTAATGTTTGTAAATCCAGAAATCAATAGCAGTGTAATTTGTTGAAACATAGTGCTAATTCTGTACCTACCACAAACCTCGAGGGAATAAAATTATTGTCGTTGTGTCATTTAACTTCTATTTTTTTTAAATTTTGGTCTCTTCAGAGTCACCTTACTTTTAAATTTCTTTCTGAATGTGAAATTCCTAAAATTTATATGGTAAAAAACACGCATCTCTATTCAGGTTATAAAAAGAACATATTTTTTGGTTCGTTTTTACTTTGTTTCCATAACATCCTTGACCTTATTTTTAAATTAAAACTGGGTTATTTTGCAATAAGGTGCAATTTGTTCATTTATATGAACCGTATGTGGATTGAAAAAAAATCAAGATAAATCTTCATGCACAGCATACAATCAGATTACGCCTAGACTCTATATTTACGCGGGGTCTGATAGCAATCAATGGTTTAGCTTCATTGCATTTCAAGATGTATTTGCACCCAGTTGTCCAGTGATAGTGTCCTCACCCTGGAAATAATTTAGTTGCAAATTGACTGGAAGATGGTGAAAATTGAAAGTTAAAATTAGAAATACTCATAATAAACAGCAGAAAAAAGGTCAGATGATGCCGCGCTATGATGAGATTGGAATGGATGGTAAATGAGGTTTTGTGTTTGTCGTGAGATGTATGTGACATGCCTACCCAATGTCGCTGTAATATCCAGCCTCACAGAGGAGATTATCGGGAAAATTGATGCTGGAAAGAATTTTCTGTTAGATTGGGAAATTAGAATTGCACTCTTTTCTTTGATGTGTGTGAAGCCCCTGCACATTACATTGTTCATCTAGGCAAAATTCTAAACCATCTTTAACACCGAATATTCGGATTAACCTCATAAAACAATTGTCTTCTTGAGATCCGGGCCATAATGTTATGTTTACGGCCAACTGCTGAAACATCTGAAGTAAAACGTAAATCGCAAAAAGCAGCGACAGATATGTAATTTTTAAATCCTGTACACACCACGTAATAATATTAGCTTAGTTTCTGAATTATAACTAGTCAGTTCTTCTCAGTATTTTGCAATGTTTTCAGTGTCCAAGGATTTTAGAAGAAAGATAAGTAATTAAATGTTAGTCAAAGGAACTATTTTCCAAGTTAGTATTTGTGAATGGGAGTAGATTAGCTTTAATGTGATAAAGGCATCCTGAGACACCAGAGAGCATGTGTTCTGGATGAATCTTTCAAGGTCACCTAGGGTTATCTAAACATGAGACAGAAGTACATTTTAAAATATATTTATAAAGTCCACTTAGTAGATAAAAAGAAGTGTGCTTTTTGCCTTTTGAGATTACCATCATTTAAAAGTGTTTGTTCAGTCATTTTAAGGATTCAGTGGATTTAGAGTCAGAGCTATTTGAAAAACATGTCATTTTTCAGAATTTGATATTGTTAGTCTTTTAAAATTGAGGTGTTCTATTCTTTTTTTTGGGAATCAGGAATAATCACACCAGAAAAGGAGCTAAAAGTCAGTGTGGGAGGGGGGACCCAGCCACTCCTGCTGGCGAAAGAAGAGGATGTTGCGACAAAAAGATCAAAACCTGCAGAGGACAACAAATTCTGTCACGAGCAGGTAGATACGTTTCTTCCCTTTGCTGTGTAAACCTGTTTATTATTATTATTATCGTGGTTACTGTTGTTGTTGACTGTTATTATTATTATCATTGTTACTGTTGTTGTTGTTGTTGTTGTTGTTGCTCCTGAGGGTTATAGAGCCCCACACGATTTCATGCTGTTGAAGTGTATGTAGATACTGTGATCAGCAGCATAACGAACTCTTGGTGTTACTTCTAATGTTCTGAAGTCATCCGAGGGCGTCAACTAACAGCGGCCATGTTTATTCCATATTCTCCAGTTCTTTCAGTGTCCTTATTGCAACTACAATAGTAGGGACCAAAGTCGTATCCAGATGCATGTCCTGTCACAGCACTCGGTGCAGCCGGTCATCTGCTGTCCGCTCTGTCAGGACGTCCTCAGCAACAAAATGCACCTCCAGCTGCATCTGACGCATTTGCACAGTGTGTCTCCGGATTGTGTGGAGAAGCTGCTTATGACAGTAAGGATACCGCATGTTGATGCACGTGTGACATGTTCTCTGCAAGGGTCTCAGTGCAAAATCTGTAATTGTTGGTTGAGGAATTTATTTTTTCTGCCCACTTAAAGCTCTCTTACAGACTGTGTTATGGAAATCACAACCAAGCCCCATTTGTTCTCTCTTTTGCTTCTGGAGGGGAAAAAAAAAAAATGATATAAGGCATAGCTTATTCAGGAGCAAATTTTTAAAATTTTCTAAAAGTGTTTATTTTTGAGAGAGAAAGACCGAGAGCGAGCAAGGGAAGGGGAGAAAGAGAGGGAGACACAGAATCCGAAACAGGCTCCAGGCTCTGAGCTGTCAGCACAGAGCCCGATGCGGGGCTCGAACTCACAGACCGTGAGATCATGACCTGAGCCGAAGCTGGACGCTTAACCGACTGAGCCACCCTGGTGCCCCTTCAGTAGTGTATTTTACCGTCTTACTTTTTATCGGTTATGTTAACTAAATGACTCATGTGGGCGTGCGGAGTTTCAAAATCTCTTGGTTATCATTTTAAAACAACAGACCTACAAAAACCTTCAAATCGTAGTTTAAAAAATAAAAGAAGAATACAGCATTGCAACACCATTGATCTAAAATTCAAAGGGATAGCCTTGGCCTGTAAGATCCACAAAATGTCCCCGCTTTCGTTTGGAAAAATGTTAAGTGGGTTATGCTCCTGCCAAATGCAGATGTGATGGAATCTGATTTCTGGGCTACATTTGACATGAACACCTGTGGTTCTCACAGGTGCCTGTGCCTGATGTGATGATGCCGAACAGTTTGCTACTGCCAGCAGCTGCCTCTGAGAAATCGGAGCGGGACACATCTGCAGCCATCACAGCTGAGGCATCTGGGAAATATTCAGGTACGCCAGACTGGGAGCAAGATCTAGGGGAAAACACGCTCAGGGGCACGCATTTGTGGGGACGATCCAGGATTGTAACTATCAAAGGTTTTTGTTTGTTTGTTTGTTTGTTTGTTTTTAAGCATAGAGGGAAAAAACTGTGGTGTTTCCAAGAGTAACATTTTCCAAGGCATATTTTGGATCTATCTGTTCATCTGTTACTGCCCTCGGGGGACTTAAGTGTCGATGACCAAGAATAGTCTGTGTGTCCTAATTCCTGAACACTGAGGTTATGGCCCTTGATATCATGCTGATTGCAGCATACTGTAATTACCTTTGACTTGCCTTTTTTCCTCTCCTGAAATTCCCTGAGGTCGGGGGTGATTTCTTGTTCATGCCCGGCACCAAGCACAGTGCTTGGCACATAGTAGTTGCTCAGTAAATATTTCTTCAAAGAATCAACTAAGCGGAAATCTTTAGAGGTTCCCACCTAACGATATTTACCGGCATTTAAGCAGTAGGCTTTCTTCCGGTAAGCGACCTATTTGTGCTTTCTTCTACACAGGCGAGAGTCCAGTGGATGACAAAAGTGCGGCAGGTCTTGACGATTCAAAGGCTAGCGTGGAAATAAAGAGTGAGGAGCAGAAACCAACTAAAGAACCCATGGAAGTGTCAGAATGGAATAAAAATAGCAGTAAGGATGTGAAAGTCCCTGACGCTCTCCAAGACCAGCTGAGTGAGCAGCAAAAAAGGCAACCACTCTCGGTGTCGGACCGCCACGTTTATAAGTATCGCTGTAACCACTGCAGTCTGGCTTTCAAGACTATGCAGAAGCTTCAGATACATTCCCAGTATCACGCGATTCGGGCTGCGACGATGTGTAATCTCTGCCAGCGTAGTTTCCGTACATTCCAGGCTTTAAAAAAACACTTGGAAGCAGGCCACCCGGAGCTGAGTGAAGCTGAACTTCAGCAGCTGTATGCCTCCTTGCCCGTGAATGGTGAACTTTGGGCGGAGAGCGAACCTATGGCACAGGACGACCATGCCCTGGAGCAGGAAATGGAGAGAGAGTATGAGGTGGACCACGAAGGGAAGGCAAGTCCTGTAGGAAGCGACAGTAGCTCTATTCCTGATGACATGGGCTCCGAACCAAAGCGGACCTTACCTTTTAGAAAAGGGCCAAATTTTACGATGGAAAAATTCCTGGATCCATCCCGCCCGTATAAATGTACAGTGTGTAAAGAGTCGTTCACCCAAAAGAACATTCTCTTGGTCCATTATAATTCAGTTTCTCATCTGCATAAGTTGAAGAAGGTTTTGCAGGAAGCCTCCAGTCCTGTTCCGCAAGAAACCAACAGCAGCACAGATAACAAACCCTATAAGTGCAGCATCTGCAACGTTGCGTACAGCCAAAGCTCGACACTGGAAATCCATATGAGGTCCGTGCTCCACCAGACGAAGGCGAGGGCTGCCAAGCTGGAGCCGAGCGGCCACGTGGCTGGTGGGCACGGCATGGCGGCCAACAGTAGTCCCGGCCAAGGGATGCTAGATTCCATGAGCTTAGCGACAGTAAGCAGCAAAGATGCCCACTTAGATGCCAAAGAATTAAATAAAAAGCAAACCCCGGAATTAATCTCTGCCCAGCCTACCCATCACCCACTGCAGTCACCAGCACAAATCCAGATGCAGTTACAGCACGAGTTACAACAGCAGGCCGCGTTCTTTCAGCCTCAGTTTCTCAACCCCGCCTTTTTGCCTCATTTCCCTATGACCCCAGAAGCTCTGTTGCAGTTTCAGCAGCCTCAGTTTCTCTTCCCATTCTACATCCCTGGGACGGAGTTCAGCTTGGGGCCAGATCTGGGCTTGCCCGGCTCGGCCACGTTTGGCATGCCCGGCATGACAGGAATGGCTGGATCCTTGCTGGAAGACTTGAAGCAGCAGATTCAAACCCAGCACCACGTTGGCCAAACTCAACTGCAAATACTACAGCAACAAGCACAACAGTACCAGGCCAGCCAGCCCCAGCTGCAGCCCCAGAAGCAGCAGCAGCAGCAGCAGCAGCAGCAGCAGCAGCAGCAACAGCAGCAGCAACAGCAGCAACAGCAACAGCAGCAACAGCAGGCAGCAAGCAAATTATTGAAACAAGAGCAGACGAGCGGAGCCAGTTCAGACTGCCCTGTCCTGAAGGACGGGCCGTCTTACAAGGAGGCAGAAGAGATTGCTGAAAAGCAAGAAAAGCCAAAGCAAGAATATTCCAGCGAAGGCGAAGGACTCAAAGAAGGCAAAGACCTCAAGAAGCAAAAATCCTCGGAACCCTGCATCCCACCTCCCCGAATAGCTTCGGGGGCCAGAGGAAATGCAGCCAAGGCTTTATTGGAAAACTTTGGTTTTGAACTGGTCATCCAGTACAACGAAAACAGGCAGAAGGTACAGAAGAAGGGCAAAAGTGGTGAAGGGGAAAACACTGACAAACTGGAATGCGGGACGTGTGGCAAGTTGTTTTCCAATGTTCTTATTTTGAAGAGTCACCAAGAACATGTCCACGGGCAATTTTTTCCATACGGAGCACTAGAAAAATTTGCTCGTCAGTACAGGGAGGCCTATGACAAGCTGTATCCAATTTCGCCATCTTCACCAGAAACGCCACCTCCTCCCCCTCCCCCGCCTCCTCTGCCTCCAGCTCCTCCGCAGCCTTCTTCCCTGGGTCCCGTGAAACTCCCAAGCACGGTTTCCACTCCTCTGCAAGCACCACCACCCACTCCCCCTCCGCCACCACCCCCGCCCCCTCCCCCGCCCCCTCCCCCGCCCCCTCCCCCGTCGGCTCCCCCCCAGGTCCAGCTGCCTGTTTCTCTGGACCTTCCACTCTTTCCTTCCATTATGATGCAGCCCGTGCAGCACCCGGCACTCCCTCCCCAGCTCGCCCTGCAGCTGCCCCAGATGGACACTCTGTCTGCCGATCTCACTCAGCTTTGCCAACAGCAGCTCGGAATAGATCCCAACTTCTTAAGGCATTCTCAGTTCAAACGCCCGCGGACAAGAATTACCGACGACCAGCTAAAAATCCTGAGGGCTTACTTTGACATCAACAATTCCCCGAGTGAAGAGCAGATCCAAGAAATGGCGGAGAAATCGGGCCTCTCTCAAAAAGTTATCAAGCACTGGTTTCGAAATACGCTTTTTAAGGAACGGCAGCGAAACAAGGATTCACCCTACAACTTCAGTAACCCTCCCATAACTGTTTTGGAAGATATCCGAATTGATCCACAGCCCTCCTCTTTAGAACATTACAAATCGGATGCGTCGTTCAGCAAAAGGTCTTCTAGAACGAGATTTACCGACTACCAGCTTAGGGTTCTCCAAGACTTCTTCGACACAAACGCTTACCCAAAGGATGATGAAATAGAACAACTCTCCACTGTTCTCAATCTCCCCACCCGGGTGATTGTCGTGTGGTTCCAGAATGCTCGTCAGAAAGCACGCAAGAGTTACGAGAACCAAGCAGAAACGAAAGACAACGAGAAGAGGGAACTCACTAACGAACGGTATATTCGAACAAGCAACATGCAGTACCAGTGTAAAAAGTGCAATGTGGTTTTCCCCCGGATCTTTGACTTGATTACGCATCAGAAGAAGCAGTGTTACAAGGATGAAGATGATGATGCCCAAGATGAGAGCCAAACCGAAGACTCCATGGATGCCACCGACCAAGTGGTGTATAAGCACTGCACAGCGTCTGGTCAGACGGACGCGGCCAAAAACCCTGCTGCCCCTGCAGCGAGCTCTGGCTCCGGGACGAGCACCCCCTTGATCCCGTCACCCAAACCGGACCTTGAGAAGACCTCTCCGAAACCCGAATATCCCACAGAAAAGCCAAAGCAGAGTGACCCCTCTCCCCCTTCTCAAGGCAGCAAGCCAGCCCTGCCATCAGCGTCAACCTCCTCAGACCCACCCCAGGCCTCGGCAGCTCCGCCACAGCCCCAGCCACCGAAACAACCCCCACTCGTCGGAAGACCTCCGTCGGCCTCGCAAACCCCGGTCCCTTCCAGCCCACTGCAGATTTCCATGACTTCTCTCCAGAACAGTCTACCTCCACAGTTACTACAATACCAATGTGATCAGTGTACGGTTGCCTTCCCCACTCTGGAACTCTGGCAGGAGCACCAGCACATGCACTTCCTTGCTGCTCAAAACCAATTCCTCCACTCGCCCTTCTTGGAAAGGCCCATGGATATGCCCTACATGATATTCGACCCCAACAACCCGCTGATGACCGGACAGCTGCTGAGTGGTTCTCTGGCACAGATGCCACCTCAGACCGGCTCCTCCCACGCCACAGCGCCCGCGACGGTCGCTGCTTCCCTGAAAAGGAAACTGGATGACAAAGAGGACAATGCTTGCAGTGAAAAGGAGGGAGGGAACAGCGGTGAGGACCAACACCGCGATAAGCGCTTGAGAACCACAATCACCCCGGAACAACTGGAAATACTCTATGAGAAGTACTTGCTGGATTCCAACCCTACCAGGAAAATGCTTGATCATATTGCACGTGAAGTGGGGCTGAAGAAACGGGTCGTGCAAGTCTGGTTCCAGAACACCCGAGCTCGAGAAAGGAAAGGCCAGTTCCGGGCAGTGGGCCCAGCACAGTCCCACAAACGGTGTCCTTTCTGTCGAGCCCTGTTCAAGGCAAAGTCAGCCTTAGAAAGCCACATCCGCTCTCGGCACTGGAATGAAGGAAAGCAGGCGGGTTACAGCTTGCCACCAAGCCCTTTGATATCAGCAGAAGATGGGGGAGAGAGCCCTCAGAAATACATTTATTTTGATTATCCATCTCTGCCGCTAACTAAAATGGATCTATCAAGTGAGAACGAATTGGCTTCCACAGTGTCCACGCCTGTGAGCAAAACCGCAGAGCTGTCGCCGAAGAATCTTCTAAGCCCTTCCTCTTTTAAAGCAGAATGTTCTGAGGATGTAGAGAATTTAAATGCCCCTCCTGCTGAGGCAGGGTATGATCAAAATAAAACTGATTTTGATGAGACTTCATCGATTAATACAGCGATCAGTGACGCCACCACCGGCGACGAGGGCACCGCTGAGATGGAAAGCACCACGGGAAGTTCCGGAGATGTGAAGCCAGCTCTATCTCCTAAAGAGCCCAAAACTCTGGACACTTTGCCAAAACCCGCGACCACACCCACCACGGAGGTCTGCGATGAAAAATTTCTCTTCTCTCTCACGAGTCCCTCCATCCATTTCAACGATAAGGACGGCGACCACGACCAAAGCTTTTATATCACAGATGACCCCGATGACAATGCCGACCGCAGCGAAACATCCAGCATAGCAGACCCGAGTTCACCGAATCCCTTTGGATCCAGCAATCCTTTTAAATCCAAAAGCAACGATCGACCAGGTCACAAGCGTTTCAGAACCCAAATGAGCAATCTTCAACTCAAGGTTCTCAAGGCTTGCTTCAGTGACTACCGAACTCCCACCATGCAAGAATGTGAGATGTTAGGCAATGAGATTGGCCTGCCCAAACGCGTGGTCCAGGTGTGGTTCCAAAATGCAAGGGCAAAGGAAAAGAAGTTTAAAATTAACATAGGGAAGCCTTTCATGATTAATCAAAGTGGAACAGAAGGCACCAAACCGGAATGTACCCTCTGCGGGGTGAAGTACTCTGCCCGCTTGTCCATCAGAGATCATATTTTCTCCAAACAGCACATTTCAAAAGTGAGGGAGACCGTGGGGAGCCAGCTCGATCGGGAGAAAGATTACTTGGCTCCGACCACCGTTCGACAGCTGATGGCACAGCAAGAACTTGATCGTATCAAGAAAGCTTCAGATGTGCTGGGCTTAGCAGTGCAGCAGCCAGGCATGATGGACAGCAGCTCCCTCCATGGCATCAGTCTGCCGGCGGCCTACCCAGGACTCCCCGGCCTCCCTCCGGTTCTGCTCCCTGGAATGAATGGTCCATCCTCCTTGCCTGGATTTCCACAAAATTCAAACAGTAAGTCCTTTCCAGGAGAGTCAGACTAATTAATAAGTTAATATGAGGCAGCCGGTCACAGGTGACCAAGAACGGGGTACATATGGGTCTCTTTTCATTTCAGGAAGTGAAATCTTTACATTATTTGAAATATATATTTTACTGGCTATAATTAAGAACCAGAAAGTGAGTCAACCTGAACGTATACAGAAGAATAAAGACTAGGTGGGTCATAGCAGTGTCTCAGAAATACATTAATTATCTGTATCATTACACCCTTAGTTCTCAGAAGTATTCTTTTTCTATAATCATTTTAATACTGATTTCAAATGGCATTTTAGCACAAACGTGGCATAATATTCGATATACATATTAATAAAGCAAAGCATTAAATAATACATATTTTGGATCTTAATTTATGTTCTTTCCAAGGAAAAGTTTTGTTTGTTTTTTGGGTTTTTTTGTTTTGTTTTTTCTTCTTAAGTACCAGGAAGTTCAAAACTTCAAGGTCCTCTAGACACAGGAATTCACCTACGTTACACCTAACAGATAATAAACTTACCTTCAAAGTTTAATTCCTAAAAATATGACTTCTGTGATAATTTGCAATTTAGCATTGCTATAAGATTTTTATTTTTGTAGCATCAGTCGTTTCTTGTTATTTAAGTAAATTTAAAACCTTAGAAATATATTGATATTAACTCTATGACTTTCTATCCCCACCCCTACCCCAGGTCTATAATTAAGTTATAACTAAACTATAAAGTCGTTTGAGGCAACCCCAGATGATGAACCCAATTCTGTGTTCATCAAGAGAAATAGAACTTATGCAGTTTCGATTTTGCGAATAAGAATAGGTATCCAATTATATTGGGTTGAAAAAGCTTGACTGTAGTGCACTAGGCAATCACACAGCCAAACTCACTGTTTTATATGTTCTATAAACATTACATATTATGCAAAACAGAAACAAAAAGGTCCTCTTATAACTTCTTCCTTAAAGTACGTTTTATTTTTCAAATTCACAGTGATGTTTTTCATACAAAACAAAGAAAAAACAGCGATGTCTTCCTTTTTTACAAGGACATTTTGACATTATCTAGAATGAGCTCATTGCAAATCCAGAAAGTTTCTAAAACACACTGAACTGTTTTCATTTTCACAAATTGGACTTTTACATAAATTTCAAACTTTTCGATTTCATCTTTCTCTTATAAAATTGCCATGTGATTGTGGGAAGATACTCCTATTTTAACTTTCAGCTTGGGAGACATGAAAACAATGATATCGAATGGCCCCTTGCCCAACTGCTGTCTCCTCTGGGTCCCCCGTCCCGAATGACTAATTGGCATTGGAGAGAAGCAGAATCAATCTACACATATGGGAATGTGCTCAAGAACGATTCTGCAGTGGCCCTCCCTGTAACTCTCCATAACTATCATACCAACTACTTTGCCTCTAAGTAGTATTTTGGGCTTAATTATCTGGTGGTTATTCTTGGGGCCTTAAAATGTGAGAGCTATAATTGCATGTTTTGTTTGTACATTTATATTAAGTCAGATATAATTGTTTTTTTTTTTTTTAATGTTTTATTTATTTTTGAGAGAGTGAGAGAGGGCAAGCAGGGGAGGGGCAGAGAGGCAAGGGGACAGAGGATCCAAAGCAGGCTCCTTGCTGACGGCAGTGAGCCCGATGTGGGGCTCAATCTCACGAACTGGGAGATAATGACCTGAGCTCAAGTCAGACACTCAACTGACTGAGCCACCGGGGCGCCCGCAGAAGTAATTGTTTTAAGAATAATGCAGTGCTTGATTTTTTTTTTTGCATATGAATGTGTTAGTCTTCCAGTCCTGTGTCACATATCACTGTGATTATTGACACATAGAAAAAGGTCTTATGTGGAAAAACGCCTAGGATCAGTTATGTAAAATAGAGATTTTTCCACATAATGTCTGATGTGGAAAAGCTCCTATGGGCAGTTATGTAAAATTTACAGTTATGTAAAATATTAAATGAAGTATTATGAAAAATAGAGTATAATTTGATATTTTCCACGCACTAGGAACAGTTTAAGTGTCCGCGTTCATCTACAAGTCTGTTTGGATGGCTGCTGAGTGTGTAGCTACCCCCTATACGGCAGCCAAAGCATCTTGTTTTCTCTCCGCTGGATCACAGGCCTTGCTTGTAGAGCGGGTGCTTCCCTGACCGCCCTTCTGATTTGTCACTCTGAAACCGGTACCCAGAGGGCCTATATGAGAGAAGGTGAGAAGGGAGGAGAGAAATGTTTATGAAATACTTAAATAGCCTACCCTTTCTCCTCATTCAACTCACCATAAATATAATTTGCATCCTCTCCCCTGGAAAGGTGGGCTCTGCGTGTAAGTATCAGAGGTGCAGAAGGATGTTGGAGGCATCTCTTCCGTGAGCAGTATAAACGCATGGGGAACTGAGGAATCCGGTGCTATGAACTTGTTGCCTTATTCAATCGTGGGCCAAAACAGACCAGAGAGTGTTACAAAGAGAAAAGGTCCGTGAACGTACTTGCTAGAATTTGCAACTTCTCTTGCATTTGTTCTTGTTTGCTATGGATTTTAAACATTAACACAGCAGAGGTACCAGCAGGACCCTGTCTGAGAACCTCAGTTTCCCCACTTACAGTTCACATCAGTTTTAGGCTAATTTACCTGCAGTGGGTAATGCTGAATCTTTTAATTATCTCATAGGGTGGAGCTGGGGTTCTCCATCTTTCTATCATCATCTTTCTACTGTGTTATTTGTCATCAAACAAAAATCTCCCTCGCTTTATGGGAGAAGTAGACATACCAGCTAAGTGGAATCAAAAGGAGAAAATGACTTCCTAAGTAGAATATAGCTGTGTTTCTCACATGCCCTGGGCTCTTGCAACCAGCTTGAAATACATATATGAGCAAACTTTGAGCTTATGACATGTTCATCTTGGGCCGACATTAATGGGATTTCACTATAGAAAAAGCTTCATTTTAAGATACCCCATCCCTTTGAAGGCAAACCTGAGGGTTTTCATCCTGAAGAAATCACTAAAAAGGAACTCCACGGAATATGAGATGTGCCATAAAGTAATGTCTGATTCCAAAGGCTACACCCCAAATTTGATTTAAGTTGCAATGCATACGTTCAGTTTTAGTGTTTATCAACCTCGTTTCATCACCCATTTTATTCTATTTTGGGTGGAATGGCTCTTCTGGCTTACCAGCTTTAATGCTTACCTTGCTTCCAACAAATCTTCAAATTATTTAGTCTTTCAAGATCGTAAGAAGGCTCTTTCAGGAATAATATACATCATGCGTGCCTGTTTCCTGAATGATTTCCTGAATGATATTCCGACCCTCTCTTCAGTATTACTAATCACTATTACTCATTTGCTAGTAAAATGAATTATTTTCTGCTTAAAAAAATTCCACATTTGTCTTTTTCTATCATGACCAGATGCAAAAAGAGCAAGTGGCAATAGAAAAGCACATGCCTGTATACCTGGAAAAAATTAGAAAAAATTAGAAAATTAGAAAAAATTAGAAAAATTTACATTTTGTCCTTTAGGATGTTGGCTTCCTTTGGCATTTTGCTCAAGATGATTAGAAAAATAACTTGATTTTCTATTTTTAACTTATTTACTTTGTCATTTTCAGCAGCGTCTAATTTTTATATCTTCCATTAGTGTTTGGAAATACTGTCTAACTCAATTTCCTTAAATGGAACTTTAGAACATGCCTTTTGCATTTTTCTCATACTTCAATATAATTTACCAGCACATTTGGGGTAAATCTAGATAAGAGTAATTTTAGCACAATTATCTTTGGCCCCATATACATAATAAGTTTTATTTTCACCTCAAAAAGAAATTTTCCCTCTGGGAAACCTAGATCAAGGAAACCTGGGAAAATAACTATATCTAAGTTCATTGTGAGGCAAGTATTTTCTTCTAAAAGCATAACTTTCAGGAAGAGGCAGCTGTTTCAGGAGAATCAAACCAAACAAACTAATGATAATAGGAGACTATCTGCAGAAAAATGTTTATCTCTCAGCGAAATTTCAAAGAACTGGAGTAGGAGTTAGGGAACAGGAACGAAACATCTTTAGCACTAGAACTTGGTAACAGACTTGAAAATTACACATGCATTTAGTTTATAGTTGCTACCACTTATTCTGTATCAGTTTTTCTCTTCTGTTTCCGATGTTCATACGTCAGTTGGCTACGGTCTGTTTTACGAGCTTATATTTTTACTGTAGGCCCAATGTTCATTGTTCATTACCCTTCATTTGCATCTCTTCTAAAATGTTTACTTAATAGCCGATTATTTAACTCAGATTACTCCTCAAGATGTTGAATTCCTGAAAACCCCTGCTGGTCTTTGACTATAGGAGTTAGGATTGCTATCACGGTCTTCTAAAAATTTTCATGGCATTTCATTATATGATCTCTCGATAGGAATGCGCAGACCCCATCTGATGGGAAAGGCTGGGTCCACAAGTATTGATCCATTTTGTTTTCTAACTACCACTGCTGTTTTAAGTCTTTTAGTTCCTTAAAATTTCTCATCTTAAATTTTATCATGTCGGACAGGCAAGCCAGCAATTTTCCTAGAGGTAGGGAGCAAAAGCAGTTAGGTGGAGAGAGGTGCAATTGAATATGAAGTCTAGTTGAACTAGACCTAAAACTAAGGCTGGCTTCATAAGTAGGCAAAAGAGGCTGAGTACCAACCAACACAGTATTACTCTAGCAATGCAAGGAAGGTTCTTCTGTCCTTAATAAAGCTCCTTCCACCTGAATCACTCAGGCCTGAAATTCTATAATTAGATATTAATTCCTTTGACTTAATGAATTATCCTCTGTTAAGTGGAAAATAGCATTGAATATCCTGAAATCAGAATACTATAGAAACCCCAAATTACTTAACCTAGTGTATAATAAGCCTTTTCAGAAATAGGTATATTCAAATCTTTGGTTCTTTTCTGGCAAATCAAATTTTATAGAGAGGCAAGTGGAAAGAAGCAAGGCCTAGTAGTGTAGGAATGAAGGCAAGGGACTTGAGGGTTTAGGTGCCCCCCAAACAACTCTATTGCTTCACAGTGTTCTTAGGGCTGGTCTATGTCCCATGAATCTAAGAAGCCTATCACACCAAACTGGATTAAAGATTCAAGAATTCATTCATTCATTCCTACCATTCCTCTACAAATCTTAAACCATTTTCATTTAAATGTGTTTCCAGGGGCGCCTGGGTGGCGCAGTCGGTTAAGCGTCCGACTTCAGCCAGGTCACGATCTCGCGGTCTGTGAGTTCGAGCCCAGCGTCAGGCTCTGGGCTGATGGCTCGGAGCCTGGAGCCTGTTTCCGATTCTGTGTCTCCCTCTCTCTCTCTGCCCCTCCCCCGTTCATGCTCTGTCTCTCTCTGTCCCAAAAATAAATAAAAAAAATAAAATAAAATAAAATAAAATAAATGTGTTTCCAGTGTGGCAACCATTCTTCTGTAAAATGTAAATACTTGCTATCAGTTTCTCCTGGAATACAATGTTATTTTCAAGTTCTTTCTTTCTTTTCTTTCTTTCTTTCTTTCTTTCTTTCTTTTTTTTTTTTTTTGCATTTAAATATTTGTATTTTTTAACTTTTGAAATTAATTCAATTAGACAGGAACTTTGAGTGGCAGCTATAAAATTTAGTTTCCCCAAACCACATCTCCCATTGAGTCATAGATTTCTCTCTGTCAAGTCACCTAACAGCTTTCAGATTCAATTTTCTTACTTAAAAAAAAAAAATGGAATTTTTAGCATCTGTCCCCACTTACCATTGAGGATATCGGGAAACTGTTCTCTGACATGATGGAAATTCCTTAGAGATTATCACTGATGCAACTACAGAAATTATTCCAAAGCAAGTCAGAGAAGAGTTGGGTGTGGTAAGGTTACAAAGAAGAGCAGCCAGTAAGAAGCTAGGCTAATTGACAGTAATATGATAATGATTAGGGTCAAGCTGAGAGTGATGTTGAGGGCTTCAGCATATCTTGAACGTTAAGCCTAAGAAAGCTTTCTCAGCTGGGCGAAGAAGTCTAATCAAAGTTTTTTTTCCTAGCTGAAGAAATAGAAGCATGCAGTTTTTTAATCACTTGTTTTCCTTTCTTTCTTCCTTCGTTTCCCCTTCCTTCCTCCTGTCCTCCCTTCCTCCCTCCCTTCCTTTCTTTCCTCTTTTCTTTTCCTTTTTCTTTTCTTCTCTTCTCTTCTCTTTTCTTTTTTTTCTTTTCTTTTCTCTTCTTTCTCCCAAATGTTGCATTTAGCATAGAGGCAAGACTGAACAATATTAAAAAGGTGATTGTCTTAAATCTATGATCATTTTCTCCACAGTTGTACACTAATAATTTAAACTTGACTCACCTTCTGGTTAGTTCTTGCATCAACCCGTTAGGTCTCCATCACAGCCCTTGTTCTGATTGTTTGGTAGTGAGCGTTACCTCCTTCGAGAACAAACCACCACCCATTAGGCTCCTAGTCTGTTGCTGTTGCAGTCAACTTTATTTGCCTCTAAAAAAATATATTCAGGAAAGGCACAGACTTTTACAATTCCCTTTTCTCTCCTGAGCTGTGGTTTAGTTTCTCACCCAACTATCCAGCTCATAAAAACGGCTCTGTAATAGGTTATTACTATCCACTACATTCGACGGAGTACTTGAAGCCCAGCAGAGGTCTTTTCCACTACCACGGGAGCCATAGTCTAACCCACACGTGTCTGCCTACTGAGCACTTAGTTCCCCTTCTCTGAAGGGGTTAGAGTCGTTTTGGCATACTGGAAGCAAACCTGGAAGAAGAAGGTCTTGGGGGGTGATAAAGTTGAGTGTTCATATATTCAATTCCCCTCAAGTACTCTGTTAGCCAAATCGTCAGAGTGGCAATAGATAACTTGATCTGAACCCTTAAAAATGAAATCGTGCCTACCCATGCTCAGGCCTAGTAATGAATAGCTGTGACTTCACTGCTATTTGTTTTTGGTGCCTTCGGCGGCGGTCATTTACTATTGCTATTTAATTAGCTTATCACCTTCTTTATTTAATGTAAATGTATTTTTCTACTGGAAGTTAAGCAGATGGATTTCCTTTTATTTGAGGGCCAAT